>NW_027140912.1:0-25722 GCF_036365525.1 Heterodontus francisci | reverse complement strand
AATGTGGGCAAGGGATTGGCAAATGGAATTTAATGCAGACAAGTGCGAGGTGAAGCATTTTGGGAAGTTAAACCAGGGCAGGGCATATACAGTGAATGGCAGGACCCTGGGGAGTGTTGTTGAGCAGAGACACCTTGGGGTGCAAGTACATAGTTCCCTGAAAGTGGCAACACAGGTAGACAGGGTGGTGAAGAACGCGTATGGCATGCTTGCCTTCACTGGCCGAGGCATTGAGTACAAGAGTTGGGATGTCATGTTACAGTTGTACATAATGTTGGTTAGGCTGCATTTGGAGTACTGTGTGCAGTTCTGGTCGCCGCACTACAGGAAAGATGTGATTCAGCTAGAGAGAGTGCAGAAAAGATTCACAAGGATGTTGCTTGGTTTGGAGCGCTTGAGTTATAAAGAGAGATTGGATAGGCTGGGTCTGTTTTCCCTGGAGCGAAGGAGGCTGAGAGGGGACACGATAGAGGTATATAAAATTATGAGAGGCATAGATAGGGTAGATAGCCAGAGTCTGTTTCCCATGGTAGGGGTGACTAAAACTAGAGGGCATAGATTTAAGGTGAGAGGGAGGAGGATAAAGGGGATCAAAGGGGTACATTTTTCGCACAAAGTATAGTGGGTATCTGGAATAAGCTGCCAGAGGAGGTGGTGGAGGCAGGAACAGTATCAACATTTAAGAGGCATCTGGAAAAGTACTTGAATGAGCAAGGCATAGTGGGATAAGGAATTAATGCAAACAAGTGATATAAGTATAGATAGGCATTATGGTTGGCATGGGTGCGGTGGGCTGAAGGGCCTGTTTCTATGCTGCACGACTCTATGACTTTACAGTACAATACAGTACTCCATAATAAGGATATTTCACATTCACATCACTAAGTGCCAGGCAATGACCATCGCAAACAAGAGACAATCTAACTATCTCCCCTTGACATTCAATGGCATTCTGATCGCTGAATCCCCCACTATCAACATCCTGGGGGTTACCATTGACCAGAAACTGAACTGCAGTAGCCATATAAATATCACGGATACAAGAGCAGGTCAGAGACTTGGAATCCTGCGTTGAACAACTCACCTCCTGACTCCCCAAAGCCTGTCCACAAGGCACAAGTCATGAGTGTGTTGGAATATTCTCCACTTGCCTGGATAGGTGCAGCTCCAACAACTCTCAAGAAGATCGACACCATCCAGGACAAAGCAGCCCACTTGATTGGTACCTCATTCACAAACATTCAGTCTCTCCATCGCTGATGCACAGTGGTAGCAGTGTGTACCATCTACAAGATGCACTGCAGCAACATCCCAAGGCTCCTTAGACAGCACCTTCCAAACCCATGACTTCTCCCACCTAGAAGGACAAGGGCAGCAGATGCATGGGAACACCACCAACTGCACGATCCCCTCTGAGCCTCACACCATCCTGGAATTGGAACTATATCACCGTTCCTTCACTGTGGCTGGGTCAATATCTTGGAACTCCCTTCCTAACAGCACCACATGGACTGCAGTGGTTCAAGAAGGCAGCTCACCACCACCTTCTCGAGGGAATTAGGGATGGGCAATAAATGCAATAAATAAAACTAAAATCAATAAAAAATGACAATGTAATCCCAAAAAGTAGAAAATAATAAAGTAAGAAATGAAAATATAATAAAACGCAGTCAGCATGGATTTCACAAAGAAAGACTTGATTAACCTTATCTTTGAAGAATCAACAGCAAGAGTAATACAGCAGATGTAGAAGAGTTTAAGTTAATAAAGCCTCATCCATTTATGTGCTTAAACCTACAAATTGTGAGTTAACAAACAAGCACACTAACTGACAGAGCTGGGTGTTGTTCTTTCCAGATTACCCTAAAGCAGGGTGTCAATGAGTTAAATCTCCAGTTTGCTGCAACCAGAATAGCCATTGTCCACGATCAGTTTGATTGTTAAAAATAAAGGGTGGAACCTTCATTGTGAATCCGTAGAAACAGTCTGGTCCTGCACACTGCAGACACATTCATCGTCATCACCAACCAGCTCTCCTATAATTGGTTATTTGACTTTTCCCCATTAGCTCAATGGAATTACTTTTAAAAGATTTTAAATTACAAGCAGTTTTGTTAATATTCAGCCCTTGAGAAGAAATCATTCCCTGGCCACAGTGGAGAGAGCATTGAATATAAAACAGTAGACTACCAGATCACACAGTGAAAGCTCATCAGCTAATCTATAATTACTTACTTTTCTTATTTTTGCTCTTGCTATTCGGTTTTTCATCCTTTTCAGTTCCTGACTGTGGATATTATTGTGATTAAATGTGAAAAGATGCACTGTGTCTCAGCCCCGGTATATTGGCTCTTTCTCTGTACAGTGCTGCATACACTCAGATACTGACAGTGTTTCTTCATCCTTCAACTTTTCAGCCCTGACGGTGCAGAAAGTGCTGCTCAAAGTTACACATTCTGACTGTTTGCAGTTGATTAGTGAGAGATTATTAACGTATCCTCCTGCAGCGCTGCCTCGGTTAATAACAGCAGATCGAAGTCACATTTCAGATACAGAAACAGACGCATCAATTATTCACTCTTTCCCAGAGTGAGTGAGGCCGGGACAAGCAGCAACATTCCAGCCCCACGCTCTGCAATTACCCAGCACCAGCGGAAAGCAGTGAATACAGATTCAATCAGTGGGTTAATGTCCATTACAGGGATGCAAGATTCCACGGCCCAGGACAAACATCCCCATACACCGAGAACAAGCTCAGGAAAACCCGGGGGAGTTAATATCCCAATCACTGAGCATTCCAGCAATATTGAACAAGTTCCTGAACTGAGTGAACCTTTCAAAGTACAGAAGTGATGACGAGGTCAAAAAGGTCTGAACAGTTGAGGTGACTGAGCGGTTTCAGCTTCTCTGTTCAGGTTGCAGCTATCACTGGAGGCATGTGTTTAAATCCCACTTCTGACAACTTGATTTTCAGTTACTTTGCAGAGCTTCCTTGAAGGTTTGAGGCAGAGTAAATACTGAGGAACAGTTTCTAACTGCAGAACGGTCAATAACCGAAGGTTACAGATTTAAGGTGACTCACAAAACCAGAAGGAACATGAGGAAAAATTACTTTCTGCAACGTGTGGTTAGGATTTCAGTTATGTGGATAGATTGGAGAAGCTGGGGATGTTCTCCTTAGAGAGGAGATTTGATAGAGGTCTGCATTTTTGGGTGAATGTAAAAGATCCCATGCTGCAATTTCAAACAAGTGAAGAGCAATTCTCCCTGGTATTGTGAACAATATTTGCCCCTCAATCAGATCAGTTGGTCATTATCACATTGCTGTTTGTGGGTATTAGCTGCTGCATTTCTGACATTACAACAGTGATTACACTTCAAAAGTATTTCATTGTCTACAAAGTGCTTTGATATGTCCAGTGGTCTTGAAATGTGCTATATAAATGCAAGTCTTTTCTTTCTTTATCACAACACATTGCAGTGTAAACAATGGTTCCTCATGTCACCTCTGGTTCTTCTGCCAATCACCTGATATCTGTGTGCTCTTCTTACTGACCCTTTTACCACTGGAAACAGTTTCTCCTTATTTAAACTATTGAAAACCTCCATGATTCTGAACAAATGTGTCAAATCTCTTCTGAACTTTCTCTGCTGCAAGGAGAACAACCCCAGCTTCTCCAATCTCTCCACAGAACTGAAATCCCTCACCCTGCTACCATTGTGGTAAATCTCTTTTTTATTCTTTCCTGGGATGTGGGCACTGCTGACGCAATGTGATTCCTGTCAATGGAGCGGCCCGCTGACATCATCGGAGAGCGCCAAGCTGCTCATGGGCACAGCTACAGCTTGCCAGGATTAAGTGGCACATGCGCAGGATGATGTCATTGCGCAGCGCCAACGTCATCGCATATCCACACCTGGTCAATCTTCGCACATGTGCGGTAAAGTGTCATCGGGTAATCAGCCCCTCTCTCAGCTGGAGGAAGTGGCTGAATGGGGGACTTTGAGGCTGGAGCTCTCCCCCCTCGGCAACTCACTCCAGTCCTCGAGGCTTCCTCCCCTCAGCCGCTCGCTCTACACCGCGATGCTCCCCTGGATGATTGTTCCCCACTCGCGTCATCCAGCTCTCCGGCCACTCGCTCCCCACCGTTAGCTCTTGGCTGTGCCACTTCCCTCCTCTTGGCCACTCGCTACTCGCTCCTACATCACTTTGCAGCCCACCTTGCTGCTTCAGGCAGCGCATGGAGACTGGTCAAAAGTGGGAGCGAGTGGCCGAGAGAAGGGAAGCAGCACGGCCTAGAGCTGGTGGCTGGAGGGGAGGAGGGTATGGGGAACGACGAGCGGAGAATGGGGTATTGCGATCAGGGGACAATCGGCCAGGGAAGTGGGGGGAACAGCAAGGTCTGGACTGTGCGACTGTGAGGGCTGGAAGCGGGCGGTGCGGCGGAGGGGAAGTAAGCGAGTTGTGCCACATCGTGGTTGCATTGTCAGCAAACGCAGCCTTTATTGCCCATCCTTAATTGCCCTTGAGAAGTTGGTGGTGAGCTGCTGCAGTCCGTGCAGCACGTAAACCCATAGTGCTGTTAGGAAGGGAGTTCCAGTATTTTGATCCAGTGACAGTGACGGAACGATGATATAGTTCCAATTCAGGATGGTGTGTAACCTGGAGGGGAGCTTGCAGATGGTGGTGTTCCCATTCATTCAATGTCCTTCTAGGTGGTCGAGGTCAGGAGTTAGGAAGGTGCTGTTGAAGGAGGCTTGGTGAGTTGCTGCAGTGCATCTTGCAGATGGTACACACTGCTGCCACTGTTCACTGGTTGTGCAGGGAGTGAATATTTAAAGTAGTGGATGGAGTGCTGATCAAGCGAGCTGCTTTGTTCTGGATGGTGTTGAGTTTCTTTGGTGCTGTTGGAACTGCACTTATCCAGGCAAGTGGGGAGTATTGCATCACACTCCTGACTTGTGCCTTGTAGATGGTGGACAGGAGGTGAGTTACTTGCAGCAGAATTCCCAGCCTCTGACCTGCTCTTCTAGCTATGCTATTTACATGGCTGATACAATTCATTTTCTGCTCAGTGGTAAACCCCCAGGATGTTGATAGTGAAGGATTCAGCAATGGTAATGCCATTGAATGTCAAGGGGAGATGGTTAGATTCTCTCTTGTTGGAGATGGTCATTACCTGGCATTTTTATTTATTTTTTTAGAGATACAGCACTGAAACAGGCCCTTCGGCCCACCGAGTCTGTGCTGACCATCAACCACCCATTTATACTCATACTACATGAATCCCATATTCCGACCACATCCCCACCTTCCCTCAATTGCACCTACCTATACTAGGGTCAATCTATAATGGCCCACTTACCTATCAACCTGCAAAGTCTTTGGCTGTGGGAGGAAACTGGAGCACCTGGCAAAAACCAACACGGTCACCGGAAGAACCTGCAAACTCCACACAAGCAGTACCCAGCAACAAACCCAGGTTGCTGGAGCTGTGAGTTTGTGGTGTCAACCACTGCACCACTATGCCACCCGAAAATTTGACTTTGGTGGTACTTGAACCCACAACCTTCGAATATCATCTCTAATCATTATTAAGAAGTCCAACACGCTATCAATTGCGCCACAAAGTCACCTTTTTTTTGCACGCATGTTACTTGCCACTTATCAGCCCAAGCCCAATGTTGTCCCGGTCTCTCCAAATGTGGACATGGACTGCTCCAGTATCTGAGGAGTTGCGAATGCGACTGAACATTTTGCAATCATCAGTGAACATCCCCACTTCTGACCTTATGATACAGGGAAGGACATTGATGAAGCAGCTGAAGATGGTTGGGGCCTAGGACGTGACCCTGAGGAACTCTTGAGCAATGTTCTGGGACTGAGATGATTGGCCATCAACAACCATCACCATATTCCTTTGCGCGAGGTATGACTCCAACCAGTGGAGAGTTTCCCCCTGATTGACATTGACTTCAATTTTGCAAGGGCTCCTTGATGCCCTTGGCAAGAACAGTCACTGTTACCTCACCTCACCTCCTGAATTCAGCTCTTTTGCCCATATTTGGGCCAAGGCCAGAATGAGGACAGGAACTGAGTGGCCCTGGCGGAAACCAAACTGAGCATCGGTGAGCAGGTACTCAGAAATAATTGGAAAAAATGTTCCGAAGGAATTCTAAGTGTCTGGTGCTTGATAGCACTGTTGATGACATCTTCCATCACTTTGCTGATGATTGATAGTAGACTGATGGGGCGGCAATTGGTCAGATTGGATTTGTCCTGCTTTTTTTTTATGGAGAGGGCACACTCGGGCAATTTTCCACATTGTCCAGTAAATGCCTGTGTTGTAGCTCTACTGGAACAGCTTGGCTGAGAGCGCAGCTAGTTCTGGAGCACAAATCTTCGGTACTGGAACCGGGATGTTGTTAGGGCCCATAGTCTTTGCTGTATCGAGTGACTTCAGCTGTTTCTTACTATCATGTGGAATGAATCGAATTGGCTGAAGACTGGAAACTGTGATGTTGGAGACCTCAGGAGGCCGAGATGAATCATCCACTGAGCAATTTCTGATGGAAGATTGTTAGAAATGCTTCAGCTTTAACTGCAGCATCATTGAGGATGGGGATGTTTTTGGAGCCTCCTCATCTCATCTGTCCACCTCCATTCATGACTGGATGTGGTAGGACTAAGGACCTGTGATCTGATCGTGAAGGAGATATCCATGCGTGGAGTGGTGGGATCTATGGAGAGTGATCCTGAAGAGGGTGTCCGAGCCGGGAGTGGTGGGATCTGTGGAGAGTGATCCTGACGAGTGTGTGTAAACCTGGAATGGAAGCTTTCTGTGGAGGTACAGGAGTAGGCCATTCAGACCCAGTATTTTATAAAGGTTTATCATAACTTATTTACTTTTACTCTATGCCTCTATTAATAAAGCCAAGTGTCCTGTTTGCTCTTTGAAGCCTTTTCAAACCTTCTAAGATTGGTGTACATTGTCACTTTGTTCCTGCACCCACTTTAGAATAGTACCATTTCATTTATATGGCCTCTCCTTATTCTTCCTCCCAAATTGTATCTCTTCATAATTCTCTGTGTAAATTTTATCTGCCATGTCAAAGCCCATTTTACTAGTTTTTTGAAGTTCCCCTGAAGTGTGTTACTATCACTGGAACAGGATGAAATCCCCGAGCATTCTTTGATGCAATCTCCATGGAAAGAGCAATCTTACACGTTAGCTCAAATGTAGGATTTTGTGTGTTTAGTATCTTTTCTCATCCACCAATATAAGCACAAATCTGTCTCATAATGCACGGTCCAAGAATGTGCCAAAGTTGCAATGTAGTGATAAATTCTTCAGTGCCACAATGTACTCACCAACTGTTTCACAACTTTTCTGCCTTCTGGTTCCAAATTTCCAGCTTGCCGTGATCTCTAATGGCTTCGGGTTGAAATGTTCCTCCAACTTCGTGATGATTATTTTGAATGGCACATCTTTTGACTTGATGGGAGCAGGAAGCTTTGTTAGCATGTCATACACTTCCAGGATAATTTCCATTCGCAAAATTGCTTTCTTGTCCTCAAGAATTACCTTATTCTGAGTCTTGACCTCTGCACTTTCACCTTCAAATTCCAAAATGTTATTAGCTCTGCAAAACATGTCCATTCTTTCAATATATCAACTAAATCGTTCTCGAGCCCTCTCATATGTTCCTAGCCTTCCGATGTATCCCATGAGTTCAGCCATATTGTCCCAAATAATCACTTTGAATCTGATGCACACTAAGACCCTGCAACATCTCATTCAACTGAGGAGACAGTCTGTGGCCCAGGCTTCACACAATGCACCCAAATTCTCCACCATCCGATCAGGTATGTCACCAGGAGCTGGCTGATCTTGTTCACTTCAGTCCCTGCTGCTGTTTGCTGCCTATATGTACAGACTTTTATCTCATCCTCATCACCATTTTCTCAAAGATATTCAGGGGGCATCAGCGGAGAAAATATACACCAAGCGTGACAAGTGCAAGGAATTGTTTATTTACATCATTAGATCATGAATATAATATACAAATACATTACCTGTGTGAGTCACGTCTCGATCACTGATACTTTTACACCAGATGTGTCTGAATAAATGGAACTTCGTCACAATATACACTGTCACCTTTCAATGTTTAGTGGAAAGGTTTGATGGCTTGATAGGTGTGATTCCCACATTAATGTGTTTGTACAAAGTTCGGAGCAAGACGGAGATATGAATAATTTATTGGGAAATCTTTAAGCACATCTCAATGTCTCTCACTCACAAAGATCTGCAAACACATGGATTCAGAAAGAACCTGAGTGCAAAATCAACAGAAAAAAACACAGCCAGAGAGACTTGCAATAACCTGTAGCTCACAAAATCACAAGCTTTTGTTGTAGCAGTCAGTGTATTTTACCTTCTGGAGTGAGCAGCTGATAAAGTTACTCTGAAGAAGTGTCAAGGAAGGAGAGAAGACCACAACCCAGCTTGTTTTGCAGCAAATCTTTAAAAGACTGTGAGAAGTTCACTGTGTCAATTCATCTCATCTCCTGTCTTTGAAGAAAGCCTGTTAAATTAATTCTCAACACTGCCTCTAAAAAACTGTTCTAAAAGACCCGAGTGGCCTGTCTACGTATACTCGGAAATTCGACTTCACGCCAGTTTTGGAACAACATATCGCATCTGCTGTTTTGTTCTTAAATGAGCAAGTAATCAGTCCAAGTGGGTTTTTTTTGTCTTTAACAGAGCTCTGAATTGTAAAAAATAATCCCTTTTATTTTTTTCAGTTAACCGGTGTATGTGTGTGTTCGTGTGTGGGGCTGAGGTAAGAAAGGGACTTTAAAAGTCAGTTAAGGTAAAAAGGGAACTTGTAAAATTTCCACTTGAGTATTTATACTTTAATTCATGACGAGTTAAAACTTGTTCGATAAGAAACTGATAATTTTGTTGTTCATTAAAGAAACCTGGTCAGTGTCTTCTATTCTGTGAAAAATAGAGTATATGATTGACTCTGTCAGTAAGTGGGAAAAGTTAAAATTTTTGTTGTGACCTGTGGAAAGTGGTATAAGAATAAATAGTAACCACCTCTGATTTCAATTATAGCACTGCTTGTAAACTGGCTCTGTAGCTTAGCTGGTTAAAGCACCTGTCCACTAAACAGATGATTGTGGGTTCAACTCCCGGTTGAGCATTACTTTATATCAGTGATGGGCTTTACCAGTTTCTGCATCAACATTTACATCAGGATCTTGTGAACTTTAACTTCGAATTCAAATTTCATGATGAATTTCAGTCACAGGAAAAAACAGCCTTTGTGAAGGATGTGAGTTTGGAATGGCTGTTCCTCCTTGTGCAGAAATTCAGTGCTGATATTCCAAAGGCAACTTCTTTGATAGAAATTTGTTCACAGTTGCATTCAACCTGGAAAACAGCTCGACATTAATCTCACTGAAGGAAAGTGTGACCGTGTTGCATGTTTCAGAGTGTTTGTGTCATTGTGTGTTGCTTGTAACTGAGACTGGGACATGACGTAAGCAGGAGGATTGATCCAAGGTTCGGAATATTAGTCAATCAGGAACAAGAAAAATCAAAGGAACCAAATAAGAAAACCTATGTCTCGTGGTTACCGAGAGACAGTGAGAAGATATTAAATCTTGTTCTACTCAATACAGCGGTGATTAACTTTGACCTTTTCTGCCTTTTGTCAACAGTATTTGAAGGGTCTCGGTAACAATGTTCAGTGTTGATGAGAGTGGGGTCTGGGTGAGTAGCTGCTGAGTGTGACAGGGTCAGGACTGGATGCAGGAAGTTCTCTGACAGTCTCTCTCTCTCTCTCTCTCTCTCTCTCTCTCTGATGGGATTGAGTTGATTTTTAACTGGCGGCTGTTGATGTTTCAATAAATGAAGGAAGTTCCCTCTGACCATTTTTTTGACTTACAGTGTAATATAAGGATGTAAAGGGTTAATGTTGAAGACACAGTGGTGCAGTGGTTAACACCGCAGCCTCACAGCTCCATGGACCCGGGTTTAACTCTGGGTACTGCCTGTGTGGAGTTTGCAAGTTCTCCCTTTGACCATGTGGGTTTTTTGCCGGGTGCTCTGCTTTCCTCCCACAGCCCAAGACTTGCAGGTTGATAGGTAAATAGGTCATTGTACATTGCCCCTAGTGTAGGTAGGTGGTAGGGAATATGGGATTATTGCAGGGTTAGTATAAATGGGTGGTTGTTGGTCGGCACAGACTTGGTGGGCCGAAGGGCCTGTTTCAGTGCTGTATCTCTGAATAAAAAATGAAATAAACAGTGGGAACAACCCCTCCCACTGTCAGAGTGATGATGTAACAGTCACATGAGATGAGGTTTGGGAGAAGAGAGAGCAGCACAAAGGATGCTAGTTTAGGAGGCTTGATGAGTGCGTAGATAGTATTGTGTAAATTAGATAAGAGTTCTTAGTTCTTTCAGCAGGAAATGTGTCCAAAAAATATCAAGAAACTCACAATTTTATTATTCAGGATTTGAAACACAGATATTAACACCAAGTGACAGTTGTGGGTTTATTTAACAAAGGAAAAGAAGAGAATAATATTACTCACTGATTGAAATCCCCTAGTGAGGAGACAGTTAAACAGGTGATCTGTTGGGGCATCCTTCGATCCAAGGTTTCAGCAACATTTAATCTCCCTTTTTGCTGAAATTCTCTGTTATTTGCAATTTTTTTTATCCAGCATTGATGGGCGAGTGAAAAAACTGAAACAAGTGAACAGATCCATCCTTTCTTTTCTTCCTTCTTCCCTTCTTTCAATCAGTTTCTCTTTTCTGTCCCAGATCAATATAATGATGAGAATCCCAATTTAATCTGCTGTTTCTGCTGTTTTATCCATTCCAATCAAAATTCAACATTCCAATCAAATCTATTTGTTATTCCACAGTGTCTCTCCATGTATTTTATTCTGTTGTATTCTCTCACAGTCTGTTTTATGATCAACATTACATCTCACTCTGTGTTCTGGTGAAGATCAGAAGCACTGATATCCGTTTGCACCACCCATCAAGTCGGCCTGAGGCTGTGCCTCACCGATCATGTGGAGTTAGGAACATAGAAACATAGCTCATCGCCAGAACTTTCAAACAAGCACCAGCTTGGCTGGTGGTGAGAAGGGCCCGCCCTGTCAGATCTTTCCTACATGCCCAGAATCTCACAGCCTCCACACGCTGCCCTCGAGGTGGCTGTGGTGGGGAAGTGACAGTTGCCCACCTCCTTCTGGAATGTGCCTTTGCAAAGCAGGTGTGGAAAGAGATGCAGTGGTTTTTGTCGAGGTTCATCTCAAGCAGCTCTGTAACACAGGAGTCTGTGCTCTACGGGCTGTTCCCAGGGACACACACCGAGATAAACATCAACTGCTGCTGAATGACCATCAATTCAGTGAAAGACGCTCTTTGGTCTGCTCGAAACTTGCTGGTCTTCCAGTGGAAAGAGTTGTCCACGACCGAGTGTTGCAGACTGGCACATTCCGAGGTCCAGGACTACGTGCTGTGGGGCGCACTAAAGCTTGGGGCAGCCGCTGCAAAGTCTCAATGGGGAAAGACCTCTGTGTAAGGTCCTCCCAGCAAAATGAACTGAAGGGCTGGACCCATGTGAAACCCCTCGGGCTGTATACACCAAATATGGGTTTGCTGTAAAATGTACATGGTATGGAAAATGGGATGGAAGGGTTGTCAAAGTCGAGGAAGGAGAGTTACTCCATCTACATCAACAAAGTGATGAAGCAGGTTCACCCCGACACCACCATCTCCTCCAGGGCCATGAGCATCATGAATTCGTTTGTGAAGGATATTTTGAATTTATGGCTTTTAATGTTAAATATTTTGCTGGCGGATTGTGATTCCATTTTTGAATCGTTTTTCTATCCGGTGGTAAGTTTCTGGGAAATGCAGTTTCACTACCCAACAGAATATTTGCCTCCCGATTCACTGTTTGTGATTTAAACTGAACACTGCTCCCTGATCCTTTGCCGTTTTCTTGTCTGACCCGTTCATGTTCCGCCTCTTCCCAGACTATGGTCAGTCAGAGCTGATTTAAAGGGAATGGCTCAGTCTTCAGTCACTCATTTCTCTTTTTCCAGCTTGTTTACTTATTGGGGAATATTAATTCATTAACCGTAAACCGCTGGGAGTGTAACAACCTTAATGTCACTTTTACTTCTTACACCAGAGGTCTGGGCTCAGGTTTAGCTCCCTTGGCAGCTCCTGTCACCAGCCATCAATCTATAATCTGTGATGTGTTTTCTTTACACAGATTGTGCTGGAATGTGTCCCGTTACAGAATGCTGTGAATGCGGCTTTATACCCTTCCGTTACAGACAGTGTCAAATAGAAGGGTCAATAAACCTGAATACAGACCGGATTTTAAAAGCAAGTCATAGAGTCATGGAGTTATACAGCACAGAAACAGGCCCTTCAGCCCATCGTATCTGTGCCGGCCATCAAGCACCTAATTATTCTAATCCCATTTTCCAGCACTTGGGATGTAGCCTTGTGTCCTTTGGCATTTCAAGTGCTCATTGAAATACTTCTTAAATGTTGTGATGATCCCTGCCTCTACCACCTCTTCAGGGAGTGTTTTCTAGATTCGAACCACCCTCTGAGTGAAACAAAATGTCCTCAAATCCCCTCTAAACCTCCTGTCCCTTATCTTAAATCTATGCCCCCTGGTTATTGACCCCTCCGCTAAGGGAAAAAGTTTCTTCCTATCTGAACTATCAATGCTCCTCATAATTTTGTATACCTCAATTATGTCCCTCCTCAGCCTTCTCTGCTCTAAGGAAAACAACCCTAGCCTTTTCAGTCTCTCTTCATAGCTGAAATGCTCCAGCCCAGGCAACATCCTGGTGAATCTCCTCTGCACCCTCTCTGGGGCAATCACATCCCTCCTATAGTGTGGTGCCCAGAACTGTACACAGTACTCCAGCTGTGGCCTAACTAGCATTTTATACAGCTCCATCATAACCTCCCTGCTCTTATATTATATGCCTCGGCTAATAAAGGCAACTATCCCATATGCCTTCCTAACCAGCTTATCGAGCTGTGCTGCTGCCTTCAGTGATCTATGACAAGTACACCAAGGTCCGTCTGACCCTCTGTACTTCCTAGTGTCCTACCATCCATTGTATATTCCCTTGCCTTGTTAGTCCTCCCAAAATGCAAGGCCTCACAATTCTCAGGATTGAATTCCATTTGCCACTGCTCCGCCCATCTTACCAGCCCATCTATATTGTCCTGTAATCGAAGGCTTTCCTCCTTATTATTTATGATACCACCAATTTTCATGTCATCCGCAAACTTACTTATCATACCTACTGTATTCACTTCTAAATCATTAATGTACACTAAAAACAGCAAGGGTCCCAGCACCGATCCCTGGTCACAGTCTTCCACTCGCAAAAACAACCCTTGACCATTACCCTCTGCCTCCTGCCACTAAGCTAATTTTGAATCAAATTTGCCCAATTGGCCTGTATCCCATGGGCTCTCACCTTCTTAACCAATCTCCCATGTGAGACCTTATCAAAAGCCTTAGTGAAGTCCATGTAGACTACATCAACTGCTTGACCCTCATCTACACATCTCGTCACCGCCTCGAAAAATTCAATCAAGTCAGTTAGACACGCGCTCCCCCTGACAAAACCATGCTGACTATCCCTGATTAATCCCTGCCTATCCAAGTGGAGATTAATCCTGTCCCTCAGAATGTTTCCCAATACAGTTTCCCTACCACTGATGTTAGACTCACCGGCCTGTAATTACCTGGTTTATCCCTGCTACCCTTCTTGAATAAAGGAACCACATTTGCTGTCCTCCAATCTTCTGGTACCTCTCCTGTGGTCAGAGAGGATTTGAAAATTTGTGTCAGAGCCCCTGCTATTTCCTCCCTTGCCTCACATAACAGCCTGGGATACATCTCATCTGAACCTGAGGATTTATCCACTTTTAAGCCCACTAAAACAGTTAATACTTCCTCCCTTTTAATGCTAATATGTTCAATTATATCACAATCCCCCTCCCTGATCACTACACCTACATTGTTCTTCTCCATAGTGAACACAGATGAAAAGAAATCATTTAAAACCTCACCTATGTCCTCCGTTCTCCCACACAGGTCTGCTCCACTCCCGGAAGGTAAGTGACTGGGCCGCGATGCTTGGGCTCAATTTATCAGCTCCACTCTCGGTGTTCTCCCCACAGGTCTGCTCCTCTCCGCTCCGCTCCCGGAAGGAAAGTAAGTCTGGTATCTGTGACGGACAATGAGGAGAAACACAATATCAGGAGAGAGTGAAATACATTTTACTCTTTAGACGATATTATTTATTATATTTCAGCTGTTCCTTGTTTTACAAATATTTTGGCGGGCTTTTCAGATTTGAGAATGGATTTCAGCTCTGACAATTTGTCATTCTCCGTCCCATTTTCTCATTGCCCTTTGATGATCGGCGAAATAGCAGCTACCTGATTGGTGACATGAACCAGCCAATGAGATTCAGCAGACAGTAACCAATCAGAAGTAGCCGGACTGCATTCCTCCAGAAGGTAAAGCAGGGAAGTGCGGGAGGAATTCCTCACTCTTTGTGAAAGTATTTGTGAGATTGTGGAAATGTCTGGAAGAGGAGCAGGGGAGAGACCATGATCCTGTCTCAGGTAAGTTTTTGAGTAGAATGGCTGCAACCAATTCTGTAACTTCAGGCCAGGGAGTGTATAACACTGTTCGGGTGGCAGTGAAGGATAATGATGGAGATGCACCGGTTGATCGTACCTTCTTCATTAAGAAAATCCTTATTGATTGCTGTGGATTCCAAGCATTGAACATCTTCTGCCTGCAGGACTTGCCAGCAGTGGATATTTTGACGTGACGTCCAAGTACGTGGCGGATGCATCAAGTTCCTGAAGGTGTTCAAGGAGAAGGGAAACGATGCGCCGCTGTCGATCCTCACAATGGAGCCGCTCTTCACACTGCCATCGCAACGTGACCGGGTGGTGAGAATCCATCTCTACAACCTCCATGTTCCTGTCGTGGATGAACTCACCTTCCTCGCCAGGTATGTTGAGGTGGCCGGTGGCAGCACTGATGTCAAGGACACATTTGGATTTGGACCAGCTAGCGGCAGGTCAAGGTGACCTTGAAGGTCGATGCCAACGGAGCCATCATCCATCCTCCCTCCAGCTTCGCTTTCGGGGGAAGTCGAGGCTTCATGGTCTATGCGGAGCAGCCCAGAGTTTGTCGTATCTGCGGCACATCTGGCCATGTGGCAACTTACTGCAGCACAGTCGTCTGCAAGAACTGCAAGAAGGAAGGCCATCAGACCAAGGACTGTGAAAAGAGTAAGTGCTGCAACCTGTGACTTGGGGCAGGCCACCTCTACAAAACCTGCCCAAACGCTGCCTCAGTTATGCTCAGGCAGCAAGGACCAAGGAAAGACCGGGTTAAGGAACGGTGAACATGTCTGGTGCTGGGAGGGAAACAAGCAATCCTCCCCACAGCGATGAAAGTCTATCTGAGAAAGAGAAGAAAGGGGAGGAAGCTGCAACCAGCGACCCAATACTTACTCCGTGCCTGGAAACTCCTCCTCTCCAGACAGACTTAATGGAGGAGGAGGCAGCAGATGGACAAACAGGTCAGTGGCAGGTTGTACAAAGGAAGACCACAAAGAAAAAACCTCCAAAAAAGGAACAGGTCACCACCCAAACCAATGGCAAGAGGAGGCTACCGTCTGAGACAGACTACAGCAGCTACTCCTCACTGGATGAGGAAGGGCCGGAACGATGGCTCCTCCAAAAGAAGCAGCAGAACTCAAAGGAGCTGGAAGATAAAGCCCCCCAGCTCCGGGGCACTGGAAGCTGTGGCACGCCCAGCGCACCCCAAACCAAAAGCATGGAACCCAAGGAGATGCTCAGTGCACCCCAGCTCCGGGAGACCGAGAGCAGCGAAGTATCCTGCACACTCCAGCTCCAGCTCCGGGAAGTCAGGAACAGTGATGTCTTCGAGGAGGGACCGAGGGGAAAGACACCAACAACAGAGGACAACCCAAGCCTTGCTGCCTACAAGACCGTCCCCCACCCGCCGATGTCACTCCAGTGGAACAAAACCCTCATGAATAACCATGACGGGTTTCTGGGCTCAACGAATGTGAAACAGCTTGCGTACACTATGGGTATGCAGGAACATACTCAAGGACTGGGACTAGCAAGGACACCTGGCGTGGTAAGCAACACCCAACTTTATCGTGGATATAAAGATTGCTTCGATTAACATGCATTGTGTTAAATCCATCACGTGATGTGTTTCAACCTTGGATGACTTCGCAAACGTCAAAGCCGGCATACTGTTTTGTCCAGAGTGTGGAATCCTGCACCGCAGCACTTACAGGCAATGGTCCCACGGGCCATCGATCTGGTCCAGAGGAAATGATTCCTGTTCCTCTGGCCTGGGTATTCTGCTGTGGGGAGGCAATGTAACTATCTCTGAAGTTAAGATGCTGTTGGGCGGTCGCCTTCTCGTAGCAGATGTAATGCACAACAATGCTCCGCTCCATTTAAGCAACGTATATGCCCCGGTCCAATACAGTGAGCGGCTGACCATCCTCCAGCAGCTCCCACTGCTGCTGGTGACATCCAGGCCGGTCATTCTTGGAGGTGACTTCAACTGCATCATTGATGCAGCTGGACGATCTGGCAGTGACGACAGAAAACTGGACGCGACGCCCAAATTCTTAAATGAAACAGTAAAAAATGCCAAACTGCACAATGTCTTCAGCAAACCTGCAGACAGAGAGCAGCATAGATACACATGGTCAAGATTGGACGGGTCTGCCCGTTCCAGGATTGACTTCCTGTATGTGTCCCCTGCTTTCACGGTCAGATCCACCGACGTCAAGCCGGTGTTCTTCTCCGGCCACTGCCTCATACTGGTTGACTGTCACTTACAGGATGACCAGCGGGTTAGCTGGGGGACATGGAAGCTCAATGCTACACTGCTAACCCCAGAGAACATTGTGGAACTCAAAAGAGATTGAAAAAGTTGGAGAACAGTGAGACCCTCTTTGCGTATCTGGTGCACTGGTGGGAAGAGATCAAGGTGAATATCAAGAGGTTCTTTATCTCCAAAGGTGCTCAGAGGGCGAGAGAGAGACAAAGGGAAATGTCCCAACTCCAGAAAAGTATGCAAAATCTGCTCCGGCTGCAGTCGATGGGGGTCGAGGTCAAGGAGGATCGCCAAGAGGTGAAGAGCCAGCAGGCCTCGCTCTTTGGCACGGAGGCCTCCAAGATCATCTTCCGGTCCAGAGTCCGCTCCATTGAGCAGGATGAGACGTGCTCGCGTTACCTCTTCCAAAAGGTACACAGAGAGAGCTCTGTGATCAGCAGCCTGAAGGAAGAGGATGGCTCGGTCACAACTTCACACTCCGACATACTAAGGATTAGCAAATCCTTGAATGCTGGGCTGTAAGACGTGAAGTCTATGGACAGCATGGCCTCCCAGTCCTTCCTGTCACCTATCTTAGATGACAGCATGCAGGAGAATATGGACAAAGCGCTAACTCTGGACAAGCTGACAAAGGCCATCAAGTCTTTTGAGATGAAGAAAACTCCCGGAAGCGATGGCTTACCAGTTGAGTTGTATTCGGCCCTGTGGTACTGGGTCAGCCCAGACCTGCTGGAAGACTACGTGAGTATGCTCCTGGCTGGCAGCATGTCAGAATCCATGAGGAAAGGCATCATCACCCTCCTTTACAAGCAGAAGGGGGGAGAGGGCAGGAATCAGAAATTGGCGGCCCATCTCACTGCTTAATGTAGACTACAAGATTCTGTCCAAAGTCATCACCAATCGAGTCAAGTCTGCTCTGGAGTTGGTGATTCACCCTGACCAGACCTGTACTGTACCCAGCAGGAAGATCTCTGATAGTGTCGTGCAACTCAGGGATACGATCGCCTATGTCCGGGACAGGAGGGTGGACACCTGCCTCATCAGCCTGGACCAGGAGAAGGCTTTTGACAGGATATCGCACACATACATGATGGACGTGCTCTCCAAAATGGGGTTTGGGGAGGGAATCTGCAATCGGATCAAACTGCTCTACACAAACATCAGTAGTACAGTCCAAAAAATTGGGTGGGAATCAGAAAGTTTCCAATCAAATCTGGAGTCAGACAGGGCTGTCCTCTTTCCCCTGCCTTGTGTGTTTGCTGTATCGAACCCTTTGCTGAGTCTATTTGGAAGGATGCGGGCATAAGAGGGGTGACAATCCCAGGCAGTGGAGTCACTCAGGTCAAAGCCTCCCTGCACATGGATGATGTTGCAGTATTCTGATCGGATCCGCTGTCTGTGCACAGACTGATGAGCATCTGCGACCAGCTCGAACTGGCCTCGGGAGCCAAAGTTAACCACGGCAAGAGCGAGGCCATGTTCTTTGGGAACTGGGCTGACCGATCCTTTGTCCCCTTCACCGTCAGGTCAGACTACCTGAAGGGGCTGGGGATATGGTTTGTAAGGGCCGGGACGTGCACCAAAACCTGGGAGGAGCGAGTAGCCAGGGTACAACATAAACTGAGCAAGTGGGAGCAGCGATCTCTCTCTATTATGGGTAAGAACCTGGTCATCAGGTGCAAGGTGCTCACGTTGTTGCAGTAAGTGGCACAGGTCTGGCCCATACCCCACTCCTGCGCTGTGGCGATCACCCGAGCCATTTCCCGCTTTATCTGAAGACGCAAAATGGATAGGGGCCGGAGGGACACGATGTTCAAACCTCTGGATAAAGGCGAAAATATGTACTCAACATCGCCCTCAACCTGATGGCCGCCTTCGTATGTGGCTGCATCAAGCTGTGCGTAGAGCCCCACTATGCAAACACCAAGTGTCACTACGTGCTGAGGTTCTATCTGACCCCGGTGTTGCGAAGGATGGATCTGGTCACATTGCCACGGAACGCTCCATCCAGGAATTTATCAAATACCCAAAGGTTCTTTTCAGAGTCACCCACAGTATCATTCTTGTAAATCTCCTCTGTACTCTCCACACAGCAATTATGTCCTTTCTGTAATGTGATGACCAGAACTGTACCCAATACTCCAGCTGTGGCCAAACCACCGTTTTAAGCAGTTCTCGCATTACATCCCTGCTTTTGTCGACCAAGAAAGGAAAGCATTCCATATGCCTTCTTCACCACTCTATCTACCTATCCTGTCACTTTCAGGGACCTGTGGACATGCACTTCAAAGTCTCTCACTTCTTCTCCCCCTCTCAATATCTTGCCGTTTATTGTGTGTACCCTTGCTTTGTTTGCCCTGCCCAAATGCATTGCCTCACACTTCTCCAGATTGAATTCCATTTGCCACTTTTCCGCGCACTCAACTAATCCATTCATATCATTCTTAAGTCTACAGCTATCCTCCTCACCGTCAATTACACGGCCAATTTTTGTGTCATCAGCAAATTTCCCAATCATAGCTCCCACATTTAATTCCAAATAATTAATTTTTTTTTTAACGAGTTACAGCACTGAAACAGGCCCTTCGGCCCACCGAAGCTGTGCCAACCATCAATCATCCATGTTCTACTAATCCTACATTAATTCTATATTCCTACCACATCCCCACCTGTCCCTATATTTCCCTACCGCCTACCTACACGAGGGACAATTTATAATGGCCAATTAACCAGCAAGTCTTTGGCATGTGGGAGAACACTGGAGCACCCGGAGAAAACCCACACAGACACAGGGAGAACTTGCATACTCCATACAGACAGTACCCAGAATTGAACCCGGGTCGCTGGAGCTGTGAAGCTGCGGTGCTAACCACTGCGCCACTGTGCCGCCCGTGTGGCAACATACACCACAAACAACAAGGGTCCAAACACTGAGCCCTGTGGAACGCCACTGAAAACCGCTTTCCATTCGCAAAAACATCCGTTGACTACTATCCTTTGTTTCCTGCCACTGAGTCAATTTTGGATCCAACCTGCCAAATTCCCCTGTATCCCATGGGCTTTCACTTTATTGACCAGACTGCCATGTGGGACCTGATCAAATGCCTTACTAAAATCCATGTAAACCACATCCACCGCACTATCCTCATCAATGTTCCTTGTTACCTCCTCAAAAAACTCAATCAAGTTAGTGAGACATGACCTTCCCTTAACAAATCCATGCTGACTATCCCTGATTAATCCATGTCCTTCCAAGTGGCAGTTTATCCGGTCCCTCAGAATTGATTCGAATAATTTGCCCACCACTGAGGTGAGACTTACCACATCCTTTTAAAATAATAGTACAACGTTCGCAGACCTCCAATCCTCCGGCACATCCCCCATATCCAGTGAGGATTTGAAGATGATCCTCAGCGCATCCACTATTTACTCCCTGGCTTCCTTTAACAACCTCAGATGCAAACCATCTGGCCCTGGTGATTTATTCGTTTTCAAGGATGTCAGACCCTCTAGTACTTCCACTCTCATTATGCTTATCGTATCTAATATTTCACACTCCTCTTCTTTTACTACAATGTCTGCATCATCCCTCTCCTTTGTGAAGGCAGAGACAAAAAACTCATTCAGAACCCCGCCCACATCTTCTGGATCCACACAGAAGTTCCCTTGTACATCTCTGATAGGCCATACCCTTTCCTTAGTTATCCTCTTGCTCTTAATGGACTGATAAAACATCCTTGGGTTTCCTTCAAGTAGTTGTATCCAGTCCACATCCACCAAATCACCTCTCAGTTTTGTAAAATTTGCCTTCCCCCAATTTCCAACTTTTGCTTTTAGAGCTGCCCTGCCATTACTTAGCTTTACAAACTCATTATTGCTCGTGTAATAAGTGTAATAAGTAGAATAATTTACCAGTTACTCACCGATCAGCTTCTTCCCCTGTATCATGGAAGCTGAAAAGGCAGAAAAGAAAAGAGAGACCAAAGAGCACCTCCTTCCCCTAGTCAGTGAAGTCCCTCACACATCAACTCACAGCTTTACACTCTGTCCAAACAGCACTTTCCAATTAGTAATTATTAATTATTAATGGAACAACCAGCGTCATCTTCCATTCCTTTCACCATCATGTGTTTAACTCGCTTCTCCTTATAGACAGTCAGATATCAATGTAATAATGAAATTATCTGTGTCAGTTCTGGCCATTTCCCTGTCCTGATTTCAGACCCCACTCTGGACACTTGTTTCCCATTCCAGGTCCTTCTTGTATTAATATTCAGCACCACCTGTCAGTCAGAAACTTGTCTCAATGAACCGATCCTTTTACTGAACTTCCAACTGCTGCTGTCTATTTCTCGAGGGAAAGAGCTGCTCACTGTGTAAGGATGTGAGGGGAATGTAACCCGGCTGCTGGTGAGAAGGTCCCGTCTTCTCAATCAAAAGCCTTTTATTTTACTATAGTGATTCCCAGATTCCCAGCTGGTCCGTTGAGGATTTTGTTTTCACAGAAATAACTTGTTAAATACAAATCTGATTCCAACACATCAGTAACAGGACAGAATGGGAACCTTTAAATGGATGAAGCAACTATTTCAGTGGCTTCTCACTGTCCCCCTGAAGCCTGTGTGAAGGGGAATTACCAATAGTCTGTAATTTATTACTTCCACACCGAGTTTGAGTTATTTGTCTTGTGAAAGTTTGCTGAAAGGAGTTTCTTACTGTCAGTTACGGATGAGAAGTTGACAAAAATTGGCAAAATAAAACTGTTCATAAAATAGCACCAGCAATTTGAGTCGGTAAAAGCAAAATTGTGTTTTAAAAGTTTATTTAAACCGCTACGGGAGAATAGATTTTTATGTACTTTTCCAGTCCATCACTTCTTTTCCACAGTGAAATTGGCGGCTTTCACAAATTCAAATATTCTGCCAGGTTGACAGGTTCAACCAATGATTTTTTGTATTTTGTGCTTCGAGGTTCTCTGATTGAATCATTCATGTGAACTGATGGCAGTGTGTGGCATAGTGGATAAGGCGTCTGATTTTGATATATTCCATGATGTTATCAGAAGATTGCAGGTTCGAGTTCTGTCACGGTCATTTTGACCCAAAGGGATGATGCAGGGCTTTGGGGATCGAGTCGGGGACTGAACAGATTGGAAACCCGACATGGACTTAATGGGGCGAATGGTCTCCTCATGTGCTGTCACTGACTTTATGAGAAGAGGGTGACCAATCAGAAGTGGGCTGGGGTGACAGCGGGCTCAAACTGCAGGAATTCCAGGTCCCTGAATGACTGAGCTGAAACTGATCAGTTTCACTGCAGGAAACACCGTCTCGGGGGAAATAACATCACAAATAATTCCATTTGACTAATTATTCAATTATAAAACAATGGGCAGATGTGAAGGTGTGATGTTATTTTTCACTGTGAGGGGAGAATCCGCCATCTGGGTAAATCAGCAACTTTATAACATCGTCTGTACGTTTGGAAAAGAAACGATGAAAACTCTCCCCATAACCCTGGTGTGGCGGAAAGGCTCAATTCAGAGATTGGAATATAACGAGAGCACAACATAAATCATTAACTGATATTTCCGGCAGAAGACACACCCCAGCTCCCGTTCCCATGTCACTGCTGTCCCTCTGAGGCGGTGGGTGACTCTGAAAAGAGATTTTGTTTTGTGTTTCTGCAGGAAAACCATAAAGATCCTCACAGGCAGTGAAACTCATCTTCCCAGAATCTCCATACCAGATTGAAACAGAAAACACAAAGACAGTGAGAAAGTTCCAGAGAGTTACTGAGCATTAAAACCAATGAAATAAACCAATTCTGGAGAGATGTTGGTGCAGCTTTTTCAGAGAGATTGTGGGTGGCTCTTCAAAGAGCCGTTGTGTTTCGAGTGTTTTCACTACATGGTGGAGTTTTACTTGGAGTTGATGTACTTGATCACTCACTTTGTCCCTTCACTCATTCCGAGCGCTTTGTTGGGTGGAAATGTTTCTTCAGGCAGTTTCAACAGCTCAGAGCCGACATTGAGTCAGAAACCAGAAATGGGAGTACGGGACACACACAAGGAATTGAGGCTGAACCTTGATAAATCTCACTGGTTATAGGCCTCAGCTAGAGCATTGTGTCTAATTCCATGCTCCGCACTTTAGCAGGAATGTCAAGGCCTTAGAGAGGGTGCAGAGGAGATTTACTAGAATGTATCAGAGATGCAGGAATTCAGCTAATGTGGAAAGAATAGGGGTCTGGGGTGTGTGAAGCTGGGGTCCTTCTTCTCAGAGCAGAGGTGTTAATGGGCAGTTAATAGTTGTGTTCAACATTGTGAAGAGTTTTTATAAGAATAAAGAAGTTTGACTACAATTAGACAGAGCCTTGGTGAGATCACACCTGGAGCACTGTGTACAGTTTTGGTCCCCTTATCTAAGGAAGGATATACTTGCCTTAAAGGAAGTGTATCAAAGTGTCACTCGATTGCTTCCTGGGATGAGGGGATTGTCCGGTGAGAAGAGATAGAATAGACGAGGCCGATATTCCTCAGAATTTAGAAGAGTGAGAGGTAATCTTACTGGCACCTAAAAATCTTAAGGGATTTAACAGGGTAAATGCTGGGAGGATGTTTCCTCTGGCTGGGGAATCTAGAACTAGGGATCACAGTCTCAGTATAAATGGCTCAATCATTTAGGACTGAGAAGAGGAGAATTTGTTTTCACTCAAAGCATTGTGAATCTTTGGAATTCTCTAGGCGCAGTGGTTAGCACTGCAGCCTCACAGCTCCTGTGACCTCGGTTCCGTTCAGGGTATTGCCTGTGCAGAGTTTGCATGTTCTCTCTGTGACCACGTGGGTTTCCACCGGGTGCTCCAGTTTCCTCCCACAGCCAAAGACTTGCAGGTTGATAGGTAAATTGACCATTGTAAATTGCCCCTAGTGTAGATAGGTGGTAGGAGAATGGTGGGAATGTGGTAGGGAATATGGGATGAATGTGGGATTAGTATAAATGGGTGGTTGTTGGTCGGCACAGACTCTGTGGGCCGAAGGGCCTTTTTCAGTGCTGTATCTCTCTGTGACTGGAGAGATGTGGATGCTCAATCATTGGGTATATCCAAGAGAGAGATCGATAGGTTTTTGGATACTAAGGGAATCAAGGGATCTGTGCTAGTGTGGTAAAATGGAGTTGATGTAGGAGATCAGCTGTGATCTTATTGAATGGCAGAGCTATTTCGATGGGCCGAATGGCCTACTCCTATTTTTTATGTAAAGTTCCATTCCTCTCAGGGAATATTTTATTTTCAAACAGAGAAATACTGCACACACTGGAAATCTGAATAATAACAGAAGATTCTGGAAACACTCAGCAGTTCCAGCAGTATCTGTGGAGAGAGGAAGGGAGGAGCAATGTTTCAGGTCTATAGAAGGGTCACAGAACTGGACCATTAACCCGAGCTTCTCTTCTCCACAGTTGTTTCCGGACTGGCTGAGTGTTTTCAGTATTTTAGGCTTTTTCTTTCTGTATTTCATCCTTTTCCCATTTGACTATTTGCTGTGAAACTTTCAGCGTTGCGCTCAATTCTTTGTGTCGTTGTGTTTTCTTTATTTGAAGTAATGTAAATAGTATCCTGAAATGAATTTGCCAAATGGTTGGGCAAATTGTTACAACCAGTTTTTGAGCAAGTTCTCCACATACACGGTGAAGGATTCTTTCACATTTGTGAAGACCATACAGGACTTGCATATCGATAGCAATGCCGTGTCCATGTGTCATTTGACATTGCTAGCCTATTCACCAATGTACCACTTCAGGAAGCCATAGATATTTGCACTGCAGTGCTATATCATGGCGATCTCGACCTGTCACCATTGTGTGTATCCTTATTCATTGAACTTATGAACTCGGCAACTTGCACAGTTGAGTTCAGTTTTATTGACACCATGTATCGCTCGTGTTGCCATGGGAACCCCTCTAGGCCCAGCTCTCACAAACATCTTTGTAGGATTCCATGACAAACCTGTTTTTAAGGGAATGACACCTAACCTCCTGCCTCTTGCGTATTTCCAATATGTAGATGATACGTTTGCTATATTTGAATCCGCAGCTGCATGAAATAATTTCCTTGCACGTCTTCATGGGCTCCATCCTGCACTCAAATTCACCTTTGGAATGGAGCAGTCAAATGAGCTCCCTTTCCTTGATGTACTAGTTGAGAAATCTGCTAAGTGGTTTTCTCCCACGGTCTACCACAAACCTACCTTCACTGGTCAGTACACGCATTGGGATTATTACAGTTCCACGCGCTATAAGATTGGTCTTATCGGCAACCTCATAAATAGGGCTGAGCCATTTGCTCACCATGCAAGCTTGATGCTGAAATGGGGCGAATCAAAGACATCCTGCATTACAATGGCTACACTGATCAGATCATTTCTCACTGTATATCACACAAACTTATAAACGGGCTGAAGGCCGTCATTTTGAGCCCTGAAAAGTGCCCAGTCTCCCTCAAATTACCCTGGAAAGGTAATATATCCCCAGTATTTGAGTAACAGGTGAAGCGAGCTGTTTCCTGCTGTTACTATGCAGGAGCAACAAGTGTGGTGTTCACCACTAATAGGATGCTGCTGTCAAGCAAAAGAGACGTCCTGCCTATCACACAAATAAGTAACGTGATATATGAATTTCAATACCAGTGTGATGCTAGGTTTCTAGACCGTACATCCCAAAACTGGCGGATT
>NW_027140911.1:35000-38984 GCF_036365525.1 Heterodontus francisci | reverse complement strand
TTCTCTCTCTCTCGGTCACGCTGCCCGTCTCTCTCTCTCTCTCTCTCTCTCTCTCGGCTCTCTTCTCTCTCTCTCGGTCGCACTGCCCGCTCTCTCTCTCTCTCTCTCGTCGCACTGCCCTCTCTCTCTCTGTCTCGGTCGCGCTGCCCGTCTCTCTCTCTCCTCTCTCTCGGTCGCGCTGCCCGTCTCTCTCTCTCTCTCTCTCTCTCGGTCAGCGCTGCCCGTCTCTCTCTCTCTCTCTCTCTCTCTCTCGGTCGCACTGCCCATCTCTCTCTCTCTTTCTCTCTCTCTCGGTCGCGCTGCCCGTCTCTCTCTCTCTCTCTCGGTCGCGCTGCCCATCTCTCTCTCTCTCGGTCGCGCTGCCCGTCTCTCTCTCTCTCTCTCTCGGTCGCACTGCCCGTCTCTCTCTCTCTTTCTCTCTCTCCTCGGTCGCAGGCTGCCCGTCCCTCTCTCTCTCTCTCGGTCGCGCTGCCCGTCTCTCTCTCTCTCTCTCGGTCGCGCTGCCCGTCTCTCTCTCTCTCTTCTCTCTCTTCTCTCTCTCTCGGTCGCGCTGCCCCGCTCCTCTCTCTCTCTCTCTCTCGGTCGCGCTGCCCGTCTCTCTCTCTCTCTCTCTCTCTCTCGGTCGCGCTGCCCGTCTCTCTCTCTCTCTCTCTCTCGGTCGCGCTGCCCGTCTCTCTCTCTCGGTCGCGCTGCCCGTCTCTCTCTCTCGGATCGCGCTGCCCATCTCTCTCTCTCTCGGTCGCGCTGCCCGTCTCTCTCTCTCTCTCTCTCGGTCGCGCTTCCGTCTCTCTCTCTCTCTCGGTCGCGCTGCCCGTCTCTCTCTCTCTCTCTCTCGGTCGCGCTTCCCGTCTCTCTCTCTCTCTCTCTCTCTCTCTTTCTCGGTTCGCGCTGCCCCGTCTCTCTCTCTCTCTCTCTCTCTCTCCCTCTCCCACTCGCTCTCACTCTCTCGGTCGTGCTCCCTGTCTCTCTGTCACTGTCTCTTGGTCGTGCTCCCCGTCTCTCCCCCTCTCTCCCTCTCTCAGTCACGCTCCCTCTCTCTCTCCCTCTCTCTCTCTCTCTCTCTCTCAGTCACGCTCCCTCTCTTTCTCTCTCCCTCTCCCACTCGCTCCTCGCTCTCTCGGTCGTGCTCCCTGTCTCTCTGTCACTCTCTCTCGATCGTGCTCTCTGTCACTGTCTCTCGGTCGTGTTCCCCGTCTCTCTCTCTCTCTCTCTGTCTCTGGTCGTGCTCCCCTCTCTCCCTCTCTCTCCCTCGGTCGCGCTCCCCGTCTCTCCCCTCTCCCTCGGTCGCGCTGCCGTCTCTCCCTCTCTCTCTCTTGGTCGCGCTCCCCGTCTCTCTCTACTCTCTCTCCTCTCTCTCAGTCGAGATCCCCCTCTCTCCCTCTCTCTCTCTCTCTCGTCGCGCTCACCCGTCTCTCTCTCTCTGTCGCGTTCCCCCTCTCTCTCCCTCTCTCTCTCTCGGTCGCGGTCCCCGTCTCTCTCCCTCTCAGTCGCGCTCCCCGTCTCTCTCCCTCTCTCTCTCTCTGTCGCGCTCCCTGTCTGTCTGTCTCTCTCTCACTCTCGGTCGCGCTGCCCGTCTCTCTCTCTCTCTGTCTCGGTCGCAGCTGCCCGTCTCTCTCTCTCTCTCTCTCTCTCTCTCGGTCGTGCTGCCCGTCTCTCTCTCTCTCTCTCTCGGTCGCGCTGCCCGTCTCTCTCCCTCTCTGTCGCGCTCCCGTCTCGCTCCCTCTCTCTCTCTCTGTCGCGCTCCCTGTCTGTCTGTCTCTCTCTCTCTCTCACTCTCGGTCGCGCTGCCCATCTCTCTCTCTCTCTCTCTCTCTCTCTCTATCTCTCTCTCGGGTCGCGCTGCCCGTCTCTCTCTCTCTCTCGGTCGCGCTGCCCCGTCTCTCTCTCTCTCTCTCTCTCTCTCTCTCTCTCTCTGTCTCCGGTCGCGCTGCCGTCTCTCTCTCTCTCGGTCGCGCTGCCCGTCTCTCTCACTCTCTCTCTCTCGGTCACTCTGCCCGTCTCTCTCTCTCTCTCGGTCGCGCTGCCCCGTCTCTCTCTCTGTCTCGGTCGCGCTGCCCGTCTCTCTCTCTCTCTCTCTCTCGGTCGCGCTGCCCGTCTCTCTCTCTCTCTCTCGGTCGCGCTGCCCCGCTCTCTCTCTCTCTCTCTCTCTCTCTTCTCGGTCGCGCTGCCCGTCTCTCTCTCTCTCTCTCTCTCGGTCGCGCCTGCCCGTCTCTCTCTCTCTCTCTCTCGGTCGCGCTGCCCGTCTCTCTCTCTCTCTCTCTCGGTCGCGCTGCCCGTCTCTCTCTCTCTCTCTCTCTCGGTCGCACTGCCCATCTCTCTCTCTCTTCTCTCTCTCTCGTCGCGCTGCCCGTCCCTCTCTCTCTCTCTCGGTCGCGCTGCCTGTCTCTCTCTCTCTCTCTCTCGGTCGCGCTGCTGTCTCTCTCTCTCCTCTCTCGGTCGCGCTGCCCGTCTCTCTCTCATCTCTCGGTCGCGCTGCCCGTCTCTCTCTCTCTCCTCCTCGGTCGCGCTGCCGTCTCTCTCTCTCTCTCTCTCGGTCGCGCTGCCCGTCTCTCTCTCTCTCTCTCTCTGTCTCGGTCGCGCTGCCGTCTCTCTCCTCTCTCTCTCTGTCTCGGTCGCGCTGCCCGTCTCTCTCTCTCTCTCTCTCTCTCTCTCGGTCGCGCTGCCCGTCTCTCTCTCTCTCTCTCTCTCTCTCTCTCTCGGTCGCGCTGCCCGTCTCTCTCTCTCTCTCTCTCTCTCTCGGTCGCGCTGCCCGTCTCTCTCTCTCTCTCTCTCGGTCGCGCTGCCCGTCTCTCTCTCTCGGTCGCACTGCCCATCTCTCTCTCTCTTTCTCTCTCTCTTCGTCGCGCTGCCCGTCTCTCCTCTCTCTCTCTCGGTCGCGCTGCCCGTCTCTCTCTCTCTCTCTCTCGGTCGCGCTGCCCGTCTCTCTCTCTCTCTCTCTCTCGGTCGCGCTGCCCCGTCTCTCTCTCTCTCTCTCTCTCTCTCTCGGTCGCACTGCCCATCTCTTCTCTCTCTCTCTCGGATCGCGCTGCCGTCTCTCTCTCTCTCTCTCTCTCTCTCTCTCTCGGTCGCGTTGCCCGTCTCTTTCTCTCTCTCTCTCTCGGTCGCGCTGCCCGTCTCTCTCTCTCTCTCTCGGTCGCGCTGCCCGTCTCTCTCTCGGTCGCGCTGCCCGTCTCTCTCTCTCTCTCTCGTCGCGCTGCCCGTCTCTCTCTCTCTCTGTCTCGGTCGCGCTGCCCGTCTCTCTCTCTCTCTCTCTCTCTCTCTCTCTCTCTCGGTCGCGCTGCCCGTCTCTCTCTCTCTCTCTCTCTCTCTCCTCGGTCGCGTTGCCCGTCTCTTTCTCTCTCTCTCTCTCGGTCGCGCTGCCCCGTCTCTCTCTCTCTCTCGGTCGCGCTGCCCGTCTCTCTCTCGGTCGCGCTGCCCGTCTCTCTCTCTCTCTCTGTCGGTCGCGTTGCCCGTCTCTCTCTCTCTCTCGGTCGCGCTGCCCGTCTCTCTCTCTCTCTGTCTCGGTCGCGCTGCCCGTCTCTCTCTCTCTCTCTCTCTCTCTCTCTCTCTCGGTCGCGCTGCCCGTCTCTCTCTCTCTCTCTCTCTCCTCTCTCTCTCTCTCGGTCGCGCTGCCCGTCTCTCTCTCTCTCTCTCTCTCTCTCCCTCTCTGTCGCGCTCCCCGTCTCTCTCCCTCTCTCTCTCTCTGTCGCGCTCCCTGTCTGTCTGTCTCTCTCTCTCTCTCACTCTCGGTCGCGCTGCCCATATCTCTCTCTCTCTCTCTCTCTCTCTCTCTCTCTCTCTATCTCTCTCTCGGTCGCGCTGCCCGTCTCTCTCTCTCTCTCTCGGTCGCGCTGCCCGTCTCTCTCTCTCTCTCTCTCTCTCTCTCTCTCTGTCTCGGTCGCGCTGCCCGTCTCTCTCTCTCTCGGTCCGCGCTGCCCGTCTCTCTCTCTCTCTCTCTCTCTCTCGGTCGCGCTGCCCGTCTCTCTCTCTCTCTCTCTCGGTCGC
>NW_027140911.1:0-30000 GCF_036365525.1 Heterodontus francisci | reverse complement strand
CTGTCGGTCGCGTTGCCCGTCTCTCTCTCTCTCTCTCGGTCGCGCTGCCCGTCTTTCTCTCTCGGTCGCGCTGCCCGTCTCCTCTCTCTCTCTCTCTCTCTCTCTCCTCGGTCGCACTGCCCATCTCTCTCTCTCTTTCTCTCTCTCTCGGTCGCGCTGCCGTCTCTCTCTCTCGGTCTGCGCTGCCCGTCTCTCTCTCTCTCTGTCTCTCGGTCGCGCTGCCCGTCTCTCTCTCTCTCTCTGTCGGTCGCGCTGCCCGTCTCTCTCTCTCTCTCTGTCGGTCGCGCTGCCCGTCTCTCTCTCTCTCTCTCGGTCGCGTTGCCCGTCTCTCTCTCTCTCTCTCTCTCTCTCTCGGTCGCGTTGCCCGTCTCTCTCTCTCTCTCTCTCGGTCGCGTTGCCCGTCTCTCTCTCTCTCTCTCTCGGTCGCGTTGCCCGTCTCTCTCTCTCTCTCTCTCGGTCGCGTTGCCCGTCTCTCCTCTCTCTCTCTCTCGGTCGCGTTGCCCGTCTCTCTCTCTCTCTCTCTCGGTCGCGTTGCCCGTCTCTCTCTCTCTCTCTCTCGGTCGCGCTGCCCGTCTCTCTCTCTCGGTCGCGCTGCCCGTCTCTCTCTCTCTCTGTCTCTCGGTCGCGCTGCCCGTCTCTCTCTCTCTCTCTGTCGGTCGCGCTGCCCGTCTCTCTCTCTCTCTCTGTCGGTCGCGCTGCCGTCTCTCTCTCTCTCTCTCGGTCGCGTTGCCCCGTCTCTCTCTCTCTCTCTCTCCTCTCTCTCGGTCGCGTTGCCCGTCTCTCTCTCTCTCGGTCGCGTTGCCCGTCTCTCTCTCTCTCTCTCTCGGTCGCGTTGCCCGTCTCTCTCTCTCTCTCTCGGTCGCGTTGCCCGTCTCTCTCTCTCTCTCTCTCTCTCTCTCTCTCGGTCGCGTTGCCCGTCTCTCTCTCTCTCTCTCTCTCTCTCTCGGTCGCGTTGCCCGTCTCTCTCTCTCTCTCTCTCTCTCGGTCGCGTTGCCCATCTCTCTCTCTCTCTCTCTCTCTCTCTCGGTGGCGCTGCCCGTCTCTCTCTCTCTCTCTCTCTCTCGGTCGCGCTGCCCGTCTCTCTCTCTCTCTCTCTCTCTCGGTCGCGCTGCCCGTCTCTCTCGCTCTCTCTCTCTCTCTCGGTCGCGCTGCCCGTCTCTCTCTCTCTCTCTCTCTCTCGGTCGCGCTGCCCGTCTCTCTCTCTCTCTCTCTCTCTCGGTCGCGCTGCCCGTCTCTCTCTCTCTCTCTCTCTCTCGGTCGCGCTGCCCGTCTCTCTCTCTCTCTCTCTCTCTCGGTCGCGCTGCCCGTCTCTCTCTCTCTCTCTCGGTCGCGCTGCCCGTCTCTCTCTCTCTCTCTCGGTCGCGCTGCCCGTCTCTCTCTCTCCTCTCTGTCGGTCGCGTTGCCCGTCTCTCTCTCTCTCTCTCGGTCGCGCTGCCCGTCTCTCTCTCTCTCTCTGTCGGTCGCGCTGCCCGTCTCTCTCTCTCTCTCTCGGTCGCGCTGCCCGTCTCTCTCTCTCTCTCTCGGTCGCGCTGCCCGTCTCTCTCTCTCTCTCTGTCGGTCGCGTTGCCCGTCTCTCTCTCTCTCTCTCGGTCGCGCTGCCCGTCTCTCTCTCTCTCTCTGTCGGTCGCGCTGCCCGTCTCTCTCTCTCTCTCTCTCTCTCTCTCGGTCGCGCTGCCCGTCTCTCTCTCTCTCTCTCTCTCGGTCACGCTGCCATCTCTCTCTCTCGGTCGCGCTGCCCGTCTCTCTCTCTCTCTCGGTCGCGCTGCCCGTCTCTCTCTCTCTCTCTCTCTCGGTCGCGCTGCCCGTCTCTCTCTCTCTCTCTCTCTCTCTCGGTCGCGCTGCCCGTCTCTCTCTCTCTCTCTCTCTCTCTCGGTCGCACTGCCCATCTCTCTCTCTCTTTCCTCTCTCTCTCGGTCGCGCTGCCCGTCTCTCTCTCTCTCTCTCTCTCTCTCCTCGGTCGCGTTGCCCGTCTCTCTCTCTCTCTCTCTCTCGGTCTCGCTGCCCGTCTCTCTCTCTCGGTCGCGCTGCCCGTCTCTCTCTCTCTCTGTGTCGGTCGCGTTGCCCGTCTCTCTCTCTCTCTCTCGGTCGCGCTGCCCGTCTCTCTCTCTCTCTCTCTCTCTCTCTCTCCCTCTCCCTCTCCCTCTCCCTCTCTCCTCTCCCTCTCGCTCTCGCTCTTTCGGTCGTGCTCCCTGTCTCTCTGTCACTCCTCTCTCGATCGTGCTCCCTGTCTCTCTCTCTCTCGATCGTGCTCCCTGTCTGTCTCTCTCTCTTTCTTTCTCTCTCTCGATCGACCTCCCTGTCTCTCTCACTCTCTCTCGATCGTGCTCCCTGTCTCTCTGTCACTCTCTCTCGATCGTGCTCCCTGTCTCTCTCATCTCTCGATCGTGCTCCCTGACTCTCCTCTCTCGATCGTGCTCGCTGTCTCACTCTCTCTCGATCGTGCTCCCTGTCTCACTCTCTCTCGATCGTGCTCCCTGTCTCACTCTCTCTCGATCGTGCTCCCTGTCTCACTCTCTCTCGATCGTGCTCCCTGTCTCACTCTCTCTCGATCGTGCTCCCTGTCTCACTCTCATCTCGATCGTGCTCCCTGTCTCACTCTCTCTCGATCGTGCTCCCTGTCTCACTCTCTCTCGATCGTGCTCCCTGTCTCACTCTCTCTCGATCGTGCTCCCTGTCTCACTCTCTCTCGATCGTGCTCTCCCTGTCTCACTCTCTCTCGATCGTGCTCCCTGTCTCACTCTCTCTCGATCGTGCTCCCCTGTCTCACTCTCTCTCGATCGTGCTCCCTGTCTCACTCTCTCTCGATCGTGCTCCCTGTCTCACTCTCTCTCGATCGTGCTCCCTGTCTCACTCTCTCTCGATCGTGCTCCCTGTCTCACTCTCTCTCGATCGTGCTCCCTGTCTCACTCTCGCTCGATCGTGCTCCCTGTCTCACTCTCTCTCGATCGTGCACCCTGTCTCACTCTCTCTCGATCGTGCTCCGTCTCACTCTCTCTCGATCGTGCTCCCTGTCTCACTCTCTCTCGATCGTGCTCCCTGTCTCACTCTCTCTCGATCGTGCTCCCTGTCTCACTCTCTCTCGATCGTGCTCCCTGTCTCACTCTCTCCTCGATCGTGCCTCCCTGTCTCACTCTCTCTCGATCCGTGCTCCCTGTCTCACTCTCTCTCGATCGTGCTCCCTGTCTCACTCTCTCTCGATCGTGCTCCCTGTCTCACTCTCTCTCGATCGTGCTCCCTGTCTCACTCTCTCTCGATCGTGCTCCCTGTCTCACTCTCTCTCGATCGTGCTCCCTGTCTCACTCTCTCTCGATCGTGCTCCCTGTCTCACTCTCTCTCGATCGTGCTCCCTGTCTCACTCTCTCTCGATCGTGCTCCCTGTCTCACTCTCTCTCGATCGTGCTCCCTGTCTCACTCTCTCTCGATCGTGCTCCCTGTCTCACTCTCTCTCGATCGTGCTCCCTGTCTCACTCTCTCTCGATCGTGCTCCCTGTCTCACTCTCTCTCGATCGTGCTCCCTGTCTCACTCTCTCATCGATCGTGCTCCTGTCTCATCTCTCTCGATCGTGCTCCCTGTCTCACTCTCTCTCGATCGTGCTCCCTGTCTCACTCTCTCTCGATCGTGCTCCCTGTCTCACTCTCTCTCGATCGTGCTCCCTGTCTCACTCTCTCTCGATCGTGCTCCCTGTCTCACTCTCTCTCGATCGTGCTCCCTGTCTCACTCTCTCTCGATCGTGCTCCCTGTCTCACTCTCTCTCGATCGTGCTCCCTGTCTCACTCTCTCTCGATCGTGCTCCCTGTCTCACTCTCTCTCGATCGTGCTCCCTGTCTCACTCTCTCTCGATCGTGCTCCCTGTCTCACTCTCTCTCGATCGTGCTCCCTGTCTCACTCTCTCTCGATCGTGCTCCCTGTCTCACTCTCTCTCGATCGTGCTCCCTGTCTCACTCTCTCTCGATCGTGCTCCCTGTCTCTCTCTCTCTCGATCGTGCTCCCTGTCTCACTCTCTCTCGATCGTGCTCCCTGTCTCTCTCTCTCTCGATCGTGCTCCCTGTCTCTCTCTCTCTCGATCGTGCTCCCTGTCTCTCTCTCTCTCGATCGTGCTCCCTGTCTCTCTCTCTCTCGATCGTGCTCCCTGTCTCTCTCTCTCTCGATCGTGCTCCCTGTCTCTCTCTCTCTCACTCTCTCTCTCGATCGAGCTCCCTGTCTCTCTCTCTCTCTCTCTCTCTCGATCAAGCTCCCTGTCTCTCTCTCTCTCTCTCTCTCTCGATCGAGCTCCCTGTCTCTCTCTCTCTCTCTCTCTCTCGATCGAGCTCCCTGTCTCTCTCTCTCTCTCTCTCTCGATCGAGCTCCCTGTCTCTCTCTCTCTCGATCGAGCTCCCTGTCTCTCTCTCTCTCGATCGAGCTCCCTGTCTCTCTCGATCGAGCTCCCTGTCTCTCTCACTCTCACTCTCTCTCGATCGTGCTCCCTGTCTCACTCTCTCTCGATCGTGCTCCCTGTCTCTCTCTCTCTCTCGATCAAGCTCCCTGTCTCTCTCACACACTCTCGATCGTGCTCCCTGTCTCTCTCTCTCTCGATCGTGCTCCCTGTCTCTCTCTCTCTCGATCGAGCTCCCTGTTTCTCTCACTCTCACTCTCTCTCGATCGTGCTCCCTGTCTCTCTCTCTCTCTCTCGATCGAGCTCCCTGTCTGTCTGTCTCTCTCTCTCTTTCTCTCTCTCGATCGAGCTCCCTGTCTGTCTCTCTCTCTTTCTTTCTCTCTCTCGATCGAGCTCCCTGTCTCTCTCACTCTCTCTCGATCGTGCTCCCTGTCTCTCTCTCTCTCTCTCAATCGAGCTCCCTGTCTCTCTCACTCTCTCTCGATCGTGCTCCCTGTCTCTCTCTCTCTCTCTCTCTCTCTCTCTCTCTCGATCGAGCTCGTCTGTCTGTCTCTCTCTCTCTCTCTTTCTCTCTCTCAATCGAGCTCCCTGTCTCTCTCACTCTGTCTCGATCGAGCTCCCTGTCTCTCTCTCTCGATCGAGCTCCCTGTCTCTCTCTCTCTCTCTCGATCGTGCTCCCTGTCTCTCTCTCTCTCGATCGTGCTCCCTGTCTCTCTCTCTCTCTCGATCGAGCTCCCTGTCTCTCTCTCGATCGAGCTCCCTGTCTCTCTCACTCTCACTCTCTCTCTCTCTCGATCGAACTCCCTGTCTGTCTGTCTCTCTCTCTCTCTCTCTCTTTCACTCTCTCGATCGAGCTCCCTGTCTGTCTGTCTCTCTCTCTCTCTTTCTCTCTCTCGATCGAGCTCCCTGTCTCTCTCACTCTCTCTCGATCGTGCTGCCTGTCTCTCTCTCTCTCGATCGTGCTCCCTGTCTCTCTCTCTCTCGATCGTGCTCCCTGTCTCTCTCTCTCTCGATCGTGCTCCCTGTCTCACTCTCTCTCGATCATGCTCCCTGTCTCTCTCACTCTCTCTTGATCGTGCTCCCTGTCTCTCTCTCTCTCTCACTCACTCTCTCTCGATCGTGCTCCCTGTCTCTCTCTCTCTCGATCGTGCTCCCTGTCTATCTCTCTCTCTCGATGGAGGTCCCTGTTTCTCTCACTCTAGATCGAGCTCCCTGTCTCTCTCACTCTCTCTCGATCGTGCTCCCTGTCTCTCTCTCACTCTCACTCTCTCTCGATCGTGCTCCCTGTCTCTCTCTCTCTCGATCGTGCTCCCTCTCTCTCTCTCTCTCGATCGAGCTCCCTGTCTCTCTCACTCTCTCGATCGAACTCCCTGTCTCTCTGTCTCTCTCTCTCTTTCTCTCTCTCGATCGTGCTCCCTGTCTCTCTCTCACTCTCTCTCGATCGTGCTCCCTGTCTCTCTCTCTCTCGATCGTGCTCCCTGTCTCTCTCTCTCTCTCGATCGTGCTCCCTGTCTCTCTCTCTCTCTCGATCGTGCTCCCTGTCTCTCTCTCTCTCTCGATCGTGCTCCCTGTCTCTCTCTCTCTCTCGATCGTGCTCCCTGTCTCTCTCTCTCTCTCGATCGTGCTCCCTGTCTCTCTCTTTCTCGATCGTGCTCCCTGTCTCTCTCTCTCTCGATCGTGCTCCCTGTCTCTCTCACTCTCTCTCGATCGTGCTCCCTGTCTCTCTCACTCTCTCTCGACCGTGCTCCCTGTCTCTCTCACTCTCTCTCGATCGTGCTCCCTGTCTCTCTCACTCTCTCTCGATCGTGCTCCCTGTCTCTCTCACTCTCTCTCGATCGTGCTCCCTGTCTCTCTCACTCTCTCTCGATCGTGCTCCCTGTCTCTCTCACTCTCTCTCGATCGTGCTCCCTGTCTCTCTCACTCTCTCTCGATCGTGCTCCCTGTCTCTCTCACTCTCTCTCGATCGTGCTCCCTGTCTCTCCCTCTCTCTCTCTCGATCGAGCTCCCTGTCTCTCTCATCTCTCTCGATCGTGCTCCCTGTCTCTCTCTCTCTCTCTCTCTCGTGCTCCCTGTCTCTCTCTCTCTCGATCGAGCTCCCTGTCAGTCTGTCTGCCTCTCTCTCTTTCTCTCTCTCTCTCGATCGAGCTCCCTGTCTGTCTGTCTCTCTCTCTCTCGATCGTGCTCCCTGTCTCTCTCACTCACTCTCTCTCGATCGTGCTCCCTGTCTCTCTCTCTCTCTCTCGATCGAGCTCCCTGTCTGTCTGTCTCTCTCTCTCTTTCTCTCTCTCGATCGAGCTCCCTGTCTGTCTCTCTCTCTTTCTTTCTCTCTCTCGATCGAGCTCCCTGTCTCTCTCACTCTCTCTCGATCGTGCTCCCTGTCTCTCTCTCTCTCTCTCTCTCTCGATCGAGCTCGTCTGTCTGTCTCTCTCTCTCTCTTTCTCTCTCTCAATCGAGCTCCCTGTCTCTCTCACTCTCTCTCGATCGTGCTCCCTGTCTCTCTCTCTCTCTCGATCGTGCTCCCTGTCTCTCTCTCTCTCTCGATCGTGCTCCCTGTCTCTCTCTCTCTCGATCGTGCTCCCTGTCTCTCTCTCTCTCTCGATCGAGCTCCCTGTCTCTCTCTCTCTCTCGATCGAGCTCCCTGTCGCTCTCACTCTCTCTCTCTCTCGATCGAACTCCCTGTCTGTCTGTCTCTCTCTCTCTCTTTCACTCTCTCGATCGAGCTCCCTGTCTGTCTGTCTCTCTCTCTCTCTTTCTCTCTCTCGGTCGAGCTCCCTGTCTCTCTCTCTCTCTCTCGATCGTGCTGCCTGTCTCTCTCTCTCTCGATCGTGCTCCCTGTCTCTCTCTCTCTCGATCGTGCTCCCTGTCTCTCTCTCTCTCGATCGTGCTCCCTGTCTCACTCTCTCTCGATCGTGCTCCCTGTCTCTCTCACTCTCTCTCGATCGTGCTCCCTGTCTCTCTCTCTCTCTCTCTCTCGATCGAGCTCCCTGTCTCTCAATCTCTCTTGATCGTGCTCCCTGTCTCTCTCTCTCTCACTCTCACTCTCTCTCGGTCGTGCTCCCTGTCTCTCTCTCTCTCGATCGTGCTCCCTGTCTCTCTCTCTCTCGATCGAGCTCCCTGTCTCTCTCACTCTCTCGATCGAACTCCCTGTCTGTCTGTCTCTCTCTCTCTCTCTCTTTCTCTCTCTCGATCGTGCTCCCTGTCTCTCTCTCACTCTCACTCTCTCTCGATCGTGCTCCCTGTCTCTCTCTCTCTCTCGATCGAGGTCCCTGTTTCTCTCACTCTAGATCGAGCTCCCTGTCTCTCTCACTCTCTCTCGATCGTGCTCCCTGTCTCTCTCTCACTCTCACTCTCTCTCGATCGTGCTCCCTGTCTCTCTCTCTCTCGATCGTGCTCCCTGTCTCTCTCTCTCTCGATCGTGCTCCCTGTCTCTCTCTCTCTCGATCGTGCTCCCTGTCTCTCTCTCTCTCGATCGTGCTCCCTGTCTCTCTCTCTCTCGATCGTGCTCCCTGTCTCTCTCTCTCTCGATCGTGCTCCCTGTCTCTCTCTCTCTCGATCGAGCTCCCTGTCTCTCTCACTCTCTCGATCGAACTCCCTGTCTGTCTGTCTCTCTCTCTCTCTCTCTTTCTCTCTCTCGATCGTGCTCCCTGTCTCTCTCTCACTCTCACTCTCTCTCGATCGTGCTCCCTGTCTCTCTCTCTCTCGATCGTGCTCCCTGTCTCTCTCTCTCTCGATCGTGCTCCCTGTCTCTCTCTCTCTCTCGATCGTGCTCCCTGTCTCTCTCTCTCTCGATCGTGCTCCCTGTCTCTCTCTCTCTCGATCGTGCTCCCTGTCTCACTCTCTCTCGATCGTGCTCCCTGTCTCTCTCACTCTCTCTCGATCGTGCTCCCTGTCTCTCTCACTCTCTCTCGATCGAGCTCCCTGTCTCTCTCATCTCTCTCGATCGTGCTCCCTGTCTCTCTCTCTCTCTCTCGATCGTGCTCCCTGTCTCTCTCTCTCTCGATCGAGCTCCCTGTCTCTCTCACTCTCACTCTCTCTCTCTCTCGATCGAGCTCCCTGTCAGTCTGTCTGTCTCTCTCTCTTTCTCTCTCTCGCTCGAGCTCCCTGTCTGTCTGTCTCTCTCTCTCTCTTTCTCTCTCTCTCTCGATCGAGCTCCCTGTCTCTCTCTCTCTCGATCGTGCTCCCTGTCTCACTCTCTCTCTCGATCGTGCTCCCTGTCTCTCTCTCTCTCTCTCTCGATCGAGCTCCCTGTCTCTCTCTCTCGATCGTGCTCCCTGTCTCACTCTCTCTCGATCGAGCTCCCTGTCTCTCTCACTCTCACTCTCTCTCTCGATCGTGCTCCCTGTCTCTCTCTCGATCGAGCTCCCTGTCTCTCTCACTCTCTCTCGATCGAGCTCCCTATCTCTCTCACTCTCTCTCGATCGAGCTCCCTGTCTCTCTCTCTCTCTCTCTCTCGATCGAGCTCCCTGTCTCTCACTCTCACTCTCTCTCGATCGTGCTCCCTGTCTCTCTCTCTCTCTCTCTCTCTCTCTCGATCGTGCTCCCTGTCTCTCTCTCTCTCTCTCTCGATCGAGCTCCCTGTCTCTCTCACTCTCACTCTCTCTCAATCGTGCTCCCTGTCTCTCTCTCTGTCTCGATCAAGCTCCCTGTCTCTCTCACTCACTCTCGATCGTGCTCCCTGTCTCTCTCTCTCTCGATCGTGCTCCCTGTCTCTCTCTCTCTCGATCGAGCTCCCTGATTCTCTCACTCTCACTCTCTCTCGATCGTGCTCCCTGTCTCTCTCTCTCTCTCTCGATCGAGCTCCCTGTCTGTCTGTCTCTCTCTCTCTTTCTCTCTCTCGATCGAGCTCCCTGTCTGTCTCTCTCTCTTTCTTTCTCTCTCTCGATCGAGCTCCCTGGCTCTCTCACTCTCTCTCGATCGTGCTCCCTGTCTCTCTCTCTCCCTCTCTCTCGATCGAGCTCGTCTGTCTATCTCTCTCTCTCTCTCTTTCTCTCTCTCAATCGAGCTCCCTGTCTCTCTCACTCTCTCTCGATCGTGCTCCCTGTCTCTCTCTCTCTCGATCGTGCTCCCTGTCTCTCTCTCTCTCTCGATCGTGCTCCCTGTCTCTCTCTCTCTCTCTCGATCGAGCTCCCTGTCTCTCTCACTCTCTCTCTCTCTCGATCGAACTCCCTGTCTGTCTGTCTCTCTCTCTCTCTCTCTTTCACTCTCTCGATCGAGCTCCCTGTCTGTCTGTCTCTCTCTCTCTCTTTCTCTCTCTCGATCGAGCTCCCTGTCTCTCTCACTCTCTCTCGATCGTGCTGCCTGTCTCTCTCTCTCTCGATCGTGCTCCCTGTCTCTCTCTCTCTCTCGATCGTGCTCCCTGTCTCTCTCTCTCTCTCGATCGTGCTCCCTGTCTCTCACTCTCTCTCGATCGTGCTCCCTGTCTCTCTCACTCTCTCTCGATCGTGCTCCCTGTCTCTCTCTCTCTCTCTCTCGATCGAGCTCCCTGTCTCTCACTCTCTCTCACTCTCACTCTCTCTCGATCGTGCTCCCTGTCTCTCTCTCGATCGTGCTCCCTGTCTATCTCTCTCTCTCGATCGAGGTCCCTGTTTCTCTCACTCTAGATCGAGCTCCCTGTCTCTCTCACTCTCTCGATCGTGCTCCCTGTCTCTCTCTCACTCTCCCTCTCTCTCGATCGTGCTCCCTGTCTCTCTCTCTCTCGATCGTGCTCCCTGTCTCTCTCTCTCTCGATCGAGCTCCCTGTCTCTCTCACTCTCTCGATCGAACTCCCTGTCTGTCTGTCTCTCTCTCTCTCTCGATCGTGCTCCCTGTCTCTCTCTCACTCTCACTCTCTCTCGATCGTGCTCCCTGTCTCTCTCTCTCTCGATCGTGCTCCCTGTCTCTCTCTCTCTCGATCGTGCTCCCTGTCTCTCTCTCTCTCGATCGTGCTCCCTGTCTCTCTCTCTCTCGATCGTGCTCCCTGTCTCTCTCTCTCTCGATCTTGCTCCCTGTCTCACTCTCTCTCGATCGTGCTCCCTGTCTCTCTCACTCTCTCTCGATCGTGCTCCCTGTCTCTCTCACTCTCTCTCGATCGTGCTCCCTGTCTCTCTCTCTCTCTCTCTCGATCGAGCTCCCTGTCTCTCTCATCTCTCTCGATCGTGCTCCCTGTCTCTCTCTCTCTCTCTCGATCGTGCTCCCTGTCTCTCTCTCTCTCGATCGAGCTCCCTGTCTCTCTCACTCTCTCTCGATCGAGCTCCCTGTCAGTCTGTCTGTCTCTCTCTCTTTCTCTCTCTCGATCGAGCTCCCTGTCTGTCTGTCTCTCTCTCTCTCTTTCTCTCTCTCGATCGAGCTCCCTGTCTCTCTCTCTCTCGATCGTGCTCCCTGTCTCACTCTCTCTCGATCGTGCTCCCTGTCTCTCTCACTCTCTCTCGATCGAGCTCCCTGTCTCTCTCTCTCTCTCGATCGTGCTCCCTGTCTCTCTCACTTTCACTCTCTCTCTCGATCGAGCTCCCTGTCTCTCTCACTCTCACTCTCTCTCTCGATCGTGCTCCCTGTCTCTCTCTCTCTCGATCGTGCTCCCTGTCTCTCTCTCTCTCTCTCTCTCTCGATTGAGCTCCCTGTCTGTCTGTCTCTCTCTCTCGCTTTCTCTCTCTCGATCGAGCTCCCTGTCTGTCTGTCTCTCTCTCTCTCTTTCTCTCTCTCGATCGAGCTCCCTGTCTCTCTCACTCTCTCTCGATCGTGCTCCCTGTCTCTCTCTCTCTCTCGATCGTGCTCCCTGTCTCTCTCTCTCTCGATCGTGCTCCCTGTCTCTCTCTCTCTCGATCGTGCTCCCTGTCTCTCTCTCTCTCGATCGTGCTCCCTGTCTCTCTCTCTCTCGATCGTGCTCCCTGTCTCTCTCTCTCTCGATCGTGCTCCCTGTCTCTCTCTCTCTCGATCGTGCTCCCTGTCTCTCTCTCTCTCGATTGTGCTCCCTGTCTCTCTCTCTCTCGATTGTGCTCCCTGTCTCTCTCTCTCTCGATCGTGCTCCCTGTCTCTCTCTCTCTCTCTCGATCGTGCTCCCTGTCTCTCTCTCTCTCTCTCTCGATCGTTCTCCCTGTCTCTCTCTCTCTCTCGATCGTGCTCGCTGTCTCACTCTCTCTCGATCGTGCTCCCTGTCTCACTCTCTCTCGATCGTGCTCCCTGTCTCACTCTCTCTCGATCGTGCTCCCTGTCTCTCTCACTCTCTCTCGATCGTGCTCCCTGTCTCTCTCACTCTCTCTCGATCGTGCTCCCTGTCTCACTCTCTCTCGATCGTGCTCCCTGTCTCACTCTCTCTCGATCGTGCTCCCTGTCTCACTCTCTCTCGATCGTGCTCCCTGTCTCACTCTCTCTCGATCGTGCTCCCTGTCTCACTCTCTCTCGATCGTGCTCCCTGTCTCACTCTCTCTCGATCGTGCTCCCTGTCTCACACTCTCTCGATCGTGCTCCCTGTCTCTCTCACTCTCTCTCGATCGTGCTCCCTGTCTCTCTCTCTCTCTCTCGATCGAGCTCCCTGTCTCTCTCTCTCTCTCTCTCTCTCTCTCTCTCTCTCTCTCGAGCTCCCTGTCTCTCAATCTCTCTTGATCGTGCTCCCTGTCTCTCTCTCTCTCTCACTCTCACTCTCTCTCGATCGTGCTCCCTGTCTCTCTCTCTCTCGATCGTGCTCCCTGTCTATCTCTCTCTCTCGATCGAGGTCCCTGTTTCTCTCACTCTAGATCGAGCTCCCTGTCTCTCTCACTCTCTCTCGATCGTGCTCCCTGTCTCTCTCTCACTCTCACTCTCTCTCGATCGTGCTCCCTGTCTCTCTCTCTCTCGATCGTGCTCCCTGTCTCTCTCTCTCTCGATCGAGCTCCCTGTCTCTCTCACTCTCTCGATCGAACTCCCTGTCTGTCTGTCTCTCTCTCTCTCTCTCTTTCTCTCTCTCGATCGTGCTCCCTGTCTCTCTCTCTCTCGATCGTGCTCCCTCTCTCTCTCTCTCTCGATCGTGCTCCCTGTCTCTCTCTCTCTCTCGATCGTGCTCCCTGTCTCTCTCTCTCTCTCGATCGTGCTCCCTGTCTCTCTCTCTCTCTCGATCGTGCTCCCTGTCTCTCTCTCTCTCTCGATCGTGCTCCCTGTCTCTCTCTCTCTCTCGATCGTGCTCCCTGTCTCTCACTCTCTCTCGATCGTGCTCCCTGTCTCTCTCACTCTCTCTCGATCGTGCTCCCTGTCTCTCCCTCTCTCTCTCTCGATCGAGCTCCCTGTCTCTCTCATCTCTCTCGATCGTGCTCCCTGTCTCTCTCTCTCTCTCTCTCGATCGTGCTCCCTGTCTCTCTCTCTCTCGATCGAGCTCCCTGTCTCTCTCACTCTCACTCGATCGAGCTCCCTGTCAGTCTGTCTGTCTCTCTCTCTTTCTCTCTCTCGATCGAGCTCCCTGTCTGTCTGTCTCTCTCTCTCTCTTTCTCTCTCTCGATCGAGCTCCCTGTCTCTCTCTCTCTCGATCGTGCTCCCTGTCTCACTCTCTCTCTCGATCGTGCTCCCTGTCTCTCTCTCTCTCTCTCGATCGAGCTCCCTGTCTCTCTCTCTCTCGATCGTGCTCCCTGTCTCACTCTCTCTCGATCGAGCTCCCTGTCTCTCTCACTCTCACTCTCGATCGTGCTCCCTGTCTCTCTCTCGATCGAGCTCCCTGTCTCTCTCTCTCTCTCTCGATCGAGCTCCCTGTCTCTCTCTCTCTCTCTCTCTCTCGATCGAGCTCCCTGTCTCTCTCGATCGAGCTCCCTATCTCTCTCACTCTCACTCTCTCTCGATCGTGCTCCCTGTCTCTCTCTCGATCGAGCTCCCTATCTCTCTCACTCTCACTCTCTCTCGATCGTGCTCCCTGTCTCTCTCTCGATCGAGCTCCCTATCTCTCTCACTCTCTCTCTCTCTCTCGATCGAGCTCCCTGTCTCTCTCGATCGAGCTCCCTGTCTCTCTCGATCGAGCTCCCTATCTCTCTCACTCTCACTCTCTCTCTCGATCGTGCTCCCTGTCTCTCTCTCGATCGAGCTCCCTGTCTCTCTCTCTCTCTCTCGATCGAGCTCCCTGTCTCTCTCTCTCTCTCTCGATCGAGCTCCCTGTCTCTCTCGATCGAGCTCCCTATCTCTCTCACTCTCACTCGATCGAGCTCCCTGTCTCTCTCACTCTCTCGATCGAGCTCCCTGTCTCTCTCACTCTCACTCGATCGTGCTCCCTGTCTCTCTCTCTGTCTCGATCAAGCTCCCTGTCTCTCTCACTCACTCTCGATCGTGCTCCCTGTCTCTCTCTCACTCTCTCTCTCTCTCGATCGTGCTCCCTGTCTCTCTCTCTCTCGATCGTGCTCCCTGTCTCTCTCTCTCTCGATCGTGCTCCCTGTCTCTCTCACTCTCACTCTCTCTCGATCGTGCTCCCTGTCTCTCTCTCTCTCTCTCGATCGAGCTCCCTGTCTGTCTGTCTCTCTCTCGATCGAGCTCCCTGTCTGTCTCTCTCTCTTTCTTTCTCTCTCTCGATCGAGCTCCCTGTCTCTCTCACTCTCTCTCGATCGTGCTCCCTGTCTCTCTCTCTCTCTCTCAATCGAGCTCCCTGTCTCTCTCACTCTCTCTCGATCGTGCTCCCTGTCTCTCTCTCTCTCGATCGAGCTCCCTGTCTCTCTCACTCTCTCGATCGAACTCCCTGTCTGTTTGTCTGTCTCTCTCTCTCGATCGTGCTCCCTGTCTCTCTCTCACTCTCACTCTCTCTCGATCGTGCTCCCTGTCTCTCTCTCTCTCGATCGTGCTCCCTGTCTCTCTCTCTCTCGATCGTGCTCCCTGTCTCACTCTCTCTCGATCGTGCTCCCTGTCTCTCTCACTCTCTCTCGATCGTGCTCCCTGTCTCTCTCACTCTCTCTCGATCGTGCTCCCTGTCTCTCTCTCTCTCTCTCTCTCTCGATCGTGCTCCCTGTCTCTCTCTCTCTCGATCGAGCTCCCTGTCTCTCTCACTCTCACTCGATCGAGCTCCCTGTCAGTCTGTCTGTCTCTCTCTCTTTCTCTCTCTCGATCGAGCTCCCTGTCTCACTCTCTCTCGATCGTGCTCCCTGTCTCACTCTCTCTCGATCGTGCTCCCTGTCTCACTCTCTCTCGATCGTGCTCCCTGTCTCACTCTCTCTCGATCGTGCTCCCTGTCTCACTCTCTCTCGATCGTGCTCCCTGTCTCACTCTCTCTCGATCGTGCTCCCTGTCTCACTCTCTCTCGATCGTGCTCCCTGTCTCACTCTCTCTCGATCGTGCTCCCTGTCTCACTCTCTCTCGATCGTGCTCCCTGTCTCACTCTCTCTCGATCGTGCTCCCTGTCTCACTCTCTCTCGATCGTGCTCCCTGTCTCACTCTCTCTCGATCGTGCTCCCTGTCTCACTCTCTCTCGATCGTGCTCCCTGTCTCACTCTCTCTCGATCGTGCTCCCTGTCTCACTCTCTCTCGATCGTGCTCCCTGTCTCTCTCTCTCTCGATCGTGCTCCCTGTCTCTCTCTCTCTCGATCGTGCTCCCTGTCTCTCTCTCTCTCGATCGTGCTCCCTGTCTCTCTCTCTCTCGATCGTGCTCCCTGTCTCTCTCTCTCTCGATCGTGCTCCCTGTCTCTCTCTTTCACTCTCTCTCGATCGTGCTCCCTGTCTCTCTCTCTCTCTCTCTCTCTCGATCGAGCTCTCTCTCTCTCTCTCTCTCTCTCTCTCTCTCTCTCTCTCTCTCTCTCTCTCTCTCGGTCGAGCTCCCTGTCTCTCTCTCTCTCGATCGATCGAGCTCCCTGTCTCTCTCTCTCTCTCTCGATCGAGCTCCCTGTCTCTCTCGATCGAGCTCCCTGTCTCTCTCGATCGAGCTCCCTGTCTCTCTCGATCGAGCTCCCTGTCTCTCTCACTCTCACTCTCTCTCGATCGTGCTCCCTGTCTCTCTCACTCTCACTCTCTCTCGATCGTGCTCCCTGTCTCTCTCTCTCTCTCGATCAACCTCCCTGTCTCTCTCACTCACTCTCGATCGTGCTCCCTGTCTCTCTCTCACTCTCTCTCTCTCTCGATCGTGCTCCCTGTCTCTCTCTCTCTCGATCGTGCTCCCTGTCTCTCTCTCTCTCGATCGAGCTCCCTGTTTCTCTCACTCTCACTCTCTCTCGATCGTGCTCCCTGTCTCTCTCTCTCTCTCTCGATCGAGCTCCCTGTCTGTCTGTCTCTCTTTCTTTCTCTCTCTCGATCGAGCTCCCTGTCTCTCTCACTCTCTCTCGATCGTGCTCCCTGTCTCTCTCACTCTCTCTCGATCGTGCTCCCTGTCTCTCTCTCTCTCTCTCAATCGAGCTCCCTGTCTCTCTCACTCTCTCTCGATCGTGCTCCCTGTCTCTCTCTCTCCCTCTCTCTCGATCGAGCTCGTCTGTCTGTCTCTCTCTCTCTCTCTCTTTCACTCTCTCGATCGAGCTCCCTGTCTGTCTGTCTCTCTCTCTCTCTTTCTCTCTCTCGATCGAGCTCCCTGTCTCTCTCACTCTCTCTCGATCGTGCTGCCTGTCTCTCTCTCTCTCGATCGTGCTCCCTGTCTCTCTCTCTCTCTCTCGATCGTGCTCCCTGTCTCTCTCTCTCTCTCTCTCGATCGTGCTCCCTGTCTCTCTCTCTCTCTCTCGATCGTGCTCCCTGTCTCTCTCTCTCCCTCTCTCTCGATCGAGCTCGTCTGTCTGTCTCTCTCTCTCTCTCTCTTTCACTCTCTCGATCGAGCTCCCTGTCTGTCTGTCTCTCTCTCTCTCTTTCTCTCTCTCGATCGAGCTCCCTGTCTCTCTCTCTCTCTCGATCGTGCTCCCTGTCTCTCTCTCTCTCTCGATCGTGCTCCCTGTCTCTCTCTCTCTCTCTCTCGATCGTGCTCCCTGTCTCTCTCTCTCTCTCTCGATCGTGCTCCCTGTCTCTCTCTCTCCCTCTCTCTCGATCGAGCTCGTCTGTCTGTCTCTCTCTCTCTCTCTCTTTCACTCTCTCGATCGAGCTCCCTGTCTGTCTGTCTCTCTCTCTCTCTTTCTCTCTCTCGATCGAGCTCCCTGTCTCTCTCACTCTCTCTCGATCGTGCTGCCTGTCTCTCTCTCTCTCGATCGTGCTCCCTGTCTCTCTCTCTCTCTCGATCGTGCTCCCTGTCTCTCTCTCTCTCTCTCGATCGTGCTCCCTGTCTCTCTCTCTCTCTCGATCGTGCTCCCTGTCTCTCTCTCTCTCTCGATCAAGCTCCCTGTCTCTCTCTCTCTCTCTCGATCGTGCTCCCTGTCTCTCTCTCTCTCGATCGTGCTCCCTGTCTCACTCTCTCTCGATCGTGCTCCCTGTCTCTATCACTCTCTCTCGATCGTGCTCCCTGTCTCTCTCTCTCGATCGAGCTCCCTGTCTCTCACTCTCTCTTGATGGTGCTCCCTGTCTCTCTCTCTCTCTCACTCTCTCTCTCTCTCTCGATCGTGCTCCCTGTCTCTCTCTCTCTCGATCGTGCTCCCTGTCTCTCTCTCTCTCGATCGAGCTCCCTGTCTCTCTCGCTCTCTCGATCGAACTCCCTGTCTGTCTCTCTCTCTCGATCGTGCTCCCTGTCTCTCTCTCTCGATCGTGCTCCCTGTCTCTCTCTCTCTCTCTCGATCGTGCTCCCTGTCTCTCTCTCTCTCTCGATCGTGCTCCCTGTCTCTCTCTCTCTCGATCGTGCTCCCTGTCTCTCTCTCTCTCGATCGTGCTCCCTGTCTCACTCTCGCTCGATCGTGCTCCCTGTCTCTCTCACTCTCTCTCGATCGTGCTCCCTGTCTCTCTCACTCTCTCTCGATCGTGCTCCCTGTCTCTCTCACTCTCTCTCGATCGTGCTCCCTGTCTCTCTCTCTCTCTCTCTCTCGATCGTGCTCCCTGTCTCTCTCTCTCTCGATCGAGCTCCCTGTCTCTCTCACTCTCACTCTCTCTCGATCGAGCTCCCTGTCAGTCTGTCTGTCTCTTTCTCTCTCTCGATCGAGCTCCCTGTCTGTCTGTTTGTCTCTCTCTCTCTTTCTCTCTCTCGATCGAGCTCCCTGTCTCTCTCTCTCTCTCGATCGTGCTCCCTGTCTCACTCTCTCTCGATCGTGCTCCCTGTCTCTCTCACTCTCTCTCGATCGAGCTCCCTGTCTCTCTCTCTCTCGATCGTGCTCCCTGTCTCACTCTCTCTCGATCGAGCTCCCTGTCTCTCTCACTCTCACTCTCTCTCTCGATCGTGCTCCCTGTCTCTCTCTCTCTCGATCGTGCTCCCTGTCTCTCTCTCTCTCGATCGTGCTCCCTGTCTCTCTCTCTCTCTCTCGATTGAGCTCCCTGTCTCTCTCATCTCTCTCGATCGTGCTCCCTGTCTCTCTCTCTCTCTCTCGATCGTGCTCCCTGTCTCTCTCTCTCTCGATCGAGCTCCCTGTCTCTCTCACTCTCTCTCGATCGAGCTCCCTGTCAGTCTGTCTGTCTCTCTCTCTTTCTCTCTCTCGATCGAGCTCCCTGTCTGTCTGTCTCTCTCTCTCTCTTTCTCTCTCTCGATCGAGCTCCCTGTCTCTCTCTCTCTCGATCGTGCTCCCTGTCTCACTCTCTCTCGATCGTGCTCCCTGTCTCTCTCACTCTCTCTCGATCGAGCTCCCTGTCTCACTCTCTCTCTCGATCGTGCTCCCTGTCTCTCTCTCTCTCGATCGTGCTCCCTGTCTCTCTCACTCTCTCTCTCTCTCGATTGAGCTCCCTGTCTGTCTGTCTCTCTCTCTCGCTTTCTCTCTCTCGATCGAGCTCCCTGTCTGTCTGTCTCTCTCTCTCTCTTTCTCTCTCTCGATCGAGCTCCCTGTCTCTCTCACTCTCTCTCGATCGTGCTCCCTGTCTCTCTCTCTCTCTCGATCGTGCTCCCTGTCTCTCTCTCTCTCGATCGTACTCCCTGTCTCACTCTCTCTCGATCGTGCTCCCTGTCTCACTCTCTCTCGATCGTGCTTCCTGTCTCACTCTCTCTCGATCGTGCTCCCTGTCTCACTCTCTCTCGATCGTGCTCCCTGTCTCTCTCACTCTCTCTCGATCGTGCTCCCTGTCTCTCTCACTCTCTCTCGATCGTGCTCCCTGTCTCTCTCACTCTCTCTCGATCGTGCTCCCTGTCTCTCTCACTCTCTCTCGATCGTGCTCCCTGTCTCTCTCACTCTCTCTCGATCGTGCTCCCTGTCTCTCTCACTCTCTCTCGATCGTGCTCCCTGTCTCACTCTCTCTCGATCGTGCTCCCTGTCTCACTCTCTCTCGATCGTGCTCCCTGTCTCACTCTCTCTCGATCGTGCTCCCTGTCTCACTCTCTCTCGATCGTGCTCCCTGTCTCACTCTCTCTCGATCGTGCTCCCTGTCTCACTCTCTCTCGATCGTGCTCCCTGTCTCTCTCACTCTCTCTCGATCGTGCTCCCTGTCTCTCTCACTCTCTCTCGATCGTGCTCCCTGTCTCTCTCACTCTCTCTCGATCGTGCTCCCTGTCTCTCTCTCTCTCTCTCTCTCTCTCGATCGAGCTCCCTGTCTCTCTCACTCTCTCTTGATCGTGCTCCCTGTCTCTCTCTCTCTCTCACTCTCACTCTCTCTCGATCGTGCTCCCTGTCTCTCTCTCTCTCGATCGTGCTCCCAGTCTTTCTCTCTCTCTCGATCGTGCTCCCTGTTTCTCTCTCTCTCGATCGTGCTCCCAGTCTTTCTCTCTCTCTCGATCGAGGTCCCTGTTTCTCTCACTCTAGATCGAGCATCGTCTCTCTCACTCTCTCTCAATCGTGCTCCCTGTCTCTCTCTCACTCTCACTCGATCGTGCTCCCTGTCTCTCTCTCTCTCGATCGGGCTCCCTGTTTCTCTCACTCTCGATCGAGCTCCCTGTCTCTCTCACTCTCTCTCGATCGTGCTCCCTGTCTCTCTCTCTCTCTCGATCGTGCTCCCTGTCTCTCTCTCTCTCTCGATCGTGCTCCCTGTCTCTCTCTCTCTCGATCGTGCTCCCTGTCTCTCTCGATCGTGCTCGCTGTCTCACTCTCTCTCGATCGAGCTCCCTGTCTGTCTGTCTCTCTTTCTTTCTCTCTCTCGATCGAGCTCCCTGTCTCTCTCACTCTCTCTCGATCGTGCTCCCTGTCTCTCTCTCTCTCTCTCAATCGAGCTCCCTGTCTCTCTCACTCTCTCTCGATCGTGCTCCCTGTCTCTCTCTCTCCCTCTCTCTCGATCGAGCTCGTCTGTCTGTCTCTCTCTCTCTCTCTCTTTCACTCTCTCGATCGAGCTCCCTGTCTGTCTGTCTCTCTCTCTCTCTTTCTCTCTCTCGATCGAGCTCCCTGTCTCTCTCACTCTCTCTCGATCGTGCTGCCTGTCTCTCTCTCTCTCGATCGTGCTCCCTGTCTCTCTCTCTCTCTCTCGATCGTGCTCCCTGTCTCTCTCTCTCTCTCTCTCGATCGTGCTCCCTGTCTCTCTCTCTCTCTCTCGATCGTGCTCCCTGTCTCTCTCTCTCCCTCTCTCTCGATCGAGCTCGTCTGTCTGTCTCTCTCTCTCTCTCTCTTTCACTCTCTCGATCGAGCTCCCTGTCTGTCTGTCTCTCTCTCTCTCTTTCTCTCTCTCGATCGAGCTCCCTGTCTCTCTCTCTCTCTCGATCGTGCTCCCTGTCTCTCTCTCTCTCTCGATCGTGCTCCCTGTCTCTCTCTCTCTCTCTCTCGATCGTGCTCCCTGTCTCTCTCTCTCTCTCTCGATCGTGCTCCCTGTCTCTCTCTCTCCCTCTCTCTCGATCGAGCTCGTCTGTCTGTCTCTCTCTCTCTCTCTCTTTCACTCTCTCGATCGAGCTCCCTGTCTGTCTGTCTCTCTCTCTCTCTTTCTCTCTCTCGATCGAGCTCCCTGTCTCTCTCACTCTCTCTCGATCGTGCTGCCTGTCTCTCTCTCTCTCGATCGTGCTCCCTGTCTCTCTCTCTCTCTCGATCGTGCTCCCTGTCTCTCTCTCTCTCTCTCGATCGTGCTCCCTGTCTCTCTCTCTCTCTCGATCGTGCTCCCTGTCTCTCTCTCTCTCTCGATCAAGCTCCCTGTCTCTCTCTCTCTCTCTCGATCGTGCTCCCTGTCTCTCTCTCTCTCGATCGTGCTCCCTGTCTCACTCTCTCTCGATCGTGCTCCCTGTCTCTATCACTCTCTCTCGATCGTGCTCCCTGTCTCTCTCTCTCGATCGAGCTCCCTGTCTCTCACTCTCTCTTGATGGTGCTCCCTGTCTCTCTCTCTCTCTCACTCTCTCTCTCTCTCTCGATCGTGCTCCCTGTCTCTCTCTCTCTCGATCGTGCTCCCTGTCTCTCTCTCTCTCGATCGAGCTCCCTGTCTCTCTCGCTCTCTCGATCGAACTCCCTGTCTGTCTCTCTCTCTCGATCGTGCTCCCTGTCTCTCTCTCTCTCTCGATCGTGCTCCCTGTCTCTCTCTCTCTCTCGATCGTGCTCCCTGTCTCTCTCTCTCTCGATCGTGCTCCCTGTCTCTCTCTCTCTCGATCGTGCTCCCTGTCTCACTCTCGCTCGATCGTGCTCCCTGTCTCTCTCACTCTCTCTCGATCGTGCTCCCTGTCTCTCTCACTCTCTCTCGATCGTGCTCCCTGTCTCTCTCACTCTCTCTCGATCGTGCTCCCTGTCTCTCTCTCTCTCTCTCTCTCGATCGTGCTCCCTGTCTCTCTCTCTCTCGATCGAGCTCCCTGTCTCTCTCACTCTCACTCTCTCTCGATCGAGCTCCCTGTCAGTCTGTCTGTCTCTTTCTCTCTCTCGATCGAGCTCCCTGTCTGTCTGTTTGTCTCTCTCTCTCTTTCTCTCTCTCGATCGAGCTCCCTGTCTCTCTCTCTCTCTCGATCGTGCTCCCTGTCTCACTCTCTCTCGATCGTGCTCCCTGTCTCTCTCACTCTCTCTCGATCGAGCTCCCTGTCTCTCTCTCTCTCGATCGTGCTCCCTGTCTCACTCTCTCTCGATCGAGCTCCCTGTCTCTCTCACTCTCACTCTCTCTCTCGATCGTGCTCCCTGTCTCTCTCTCTCTCGATCGTGCTCCCTGTCTCTCTCTCTCTCGATCGTGCTCCCTGTCTCTCTCTCTCTCGATCGTGCTCCCTGTCTCTCTCTCTCTCTCTCGATTGAGCTCCCTGTCTCTCTCATCTCTCTCGATCGTGCTCCCTGTCTCTCTCTCTCTCTCTCGATCGTGCTCCCTGTCTCTCTCTCTCTCGATCGAGCTCCCTGTCTCTCTCACTCTCTCTCGATCGAGCTCCCTGTCAGTCTGTCTGTCTCTCTCTCTTTCTCTCTCTCGATCGAGCTCCCTGTCTGTCTGTCTCTCTCTCTCTCTTTCTCTCTCTCGATCGAGCTCCCTGTCTCTCTCTCTCTCGATCGTGCTCCCTGTCTCACTCTCTCTCGATCGTGCTCCCTGTCTCTCTCACTCTCTCTCGATCGAGCTCCCTGTCTCACTCTCTCTCTCGATCGTGCTCCCTGTCTCTCTCTCTCTCGATCGTGCTCCCTGTCTCTCTCACTCTCTCTCTCTCTCGATTGAGCTCCCTGTCTGTCTGTCTCTCTCTCTCGCTTTCTCTCTCTCGATCGAGCTCCCTGTCTGTCTGTCTCTCTCTCTCTCTTTCTCTCTCTCGATCGAGCTCCCTGTCTCTCTCACTCTCTCTCGATCGTGCTCCCTGTCTCTCTCTCTCTCTCGATCGTGCTCCCTGTCTCTCTCTCTCTCGATCGTACTCCCTGTCTCACTCTCTCTCGATCGTGCTCCCTGTCTCACTCTCTCTCGATCGTGCTTCCTGTCTCACTCTCTCTCGATCGTGCTCCCTGTCTCACTCTCTCTCGATCGTGCTCCCTGTCTCTCTCACTCTCTCTCGATCGTGCTCCCTGTCTCTCTCACTCTCTCTCGATCGTGCTCCCTGTCTCTCTCACTCTCTCTCGATCGTGCTCCCTGTCTCTCTCACTCTCTCTCGATCGTGCTCGCTGTCTCTCTCACTCTCTCTCGATCGTGCTCCCTGTCTCTCTCACTCTCTCTCGATCGTGCTCCCTGTCTCACTCTCTCTCGATCGTGCTCCCTGTCTCACTCTCTCTCGATCGTGCTCCCTGTCTCACTCTCTCTCGATCGTGCTCCCTGTCTCACTCTCTCTCGATCGTGCTCCCTGTCTCACTCTCTCTCGATCGTGCTCCCTGTCTCACTCTCTCTCGATCGTGCTCCCTGTCTCTCTCACTCTCTCTCGATCGTGCTCCCTGTCTCTCTCACTCTCTCTCGATCGTGCTCCCTGTCTCTCTCACTCTCTCTCGATCGTGCTCCCTGTCTCTCTCTCTCTCTCTCTCTCTCTCGATCGAGCTCCCTGTCTCTCTCACTCTCTCTTGATCGTGCTCCCTGTCTCTCTCTCTCTCTCACTCTCACTCTCTCTCGATCGTGCTCCCTGTCTCTCTCTCTCTCGATCGTGCTCCCAGTCTTTCTCTCTCTCTCGATCGAGGTCCCTGTTTCTCTCACTCTAGATCGAGCATCGTCTCTCTCACTCTCTCTCGATCGTGCTCCCTGTCTCTCTCTCACTCTCACTCGATCGTGCTCCCTGTCTCTCTCTCTCTCGATCGGGCTCCCTGTTTCTCTCACTCTCGATCGAGCTCCCTGTCTCTCTCACTCTCTCTCGATCGTGCTCCCTGTCTCTCTCACTCTCTCTCGATCGTGCTCCCTGTCTCTCTCTCACTCTCACTCTCTCTCGATCGTGCTCCCTGTCTCACTCTCTCTCGATCGTGCTCGCTGTCTCACTCTCTCTCGATCGTGCTCGCTGTCTCACTCTCTCTCGATCGTGCTCGCTGTCTCACTCTCTCTCGATCGTGCTGCCTGTCTCACTCTCTCTCGATCGTGCTCCCTGTCTCTCTCTCTCTCGATCGTGCTCCCTGTCTCACTCTCTCTCGATCGTGCTCCCTGTCTCACTCTCTCTCGATCGTGCTCCCTGTCTCACTCTCTCTCGATCGTGCTCCCTGTCTCACTCTCTCTCGATCGTGCTCCCTGTCTCACTCTCTCTCGATCGTGCTCCCTGTCTCTCTCACTCTCTATCGATCGTGCTCCCTGTCTCACTCTCTCTCGATCGTGCTCGCTGTCTCACTCTCTTTCGATCGTGCTCCCTGTCTCACTCTCTCTCGATCGTGCTCCCTGTCTCACTCTCTCTCGATCGTGCTCCCTGTCTCTCTCTCTCTCGATCGTGCTCCCTGTCTCACTCTCTCTCGATCGTGCTCCCTGTCTCACTCTCTCTCGATCGTGCTCCCTGTCTCACTCTCTCTCGATCGTGCTCGCTGTCTCACTCTCTTTCGATCGTGCTCCCTGTCTCTCTCTCTCTCTCGATCGTGCTCCCTGTCTCACTCTCTCTCGATCGTGCTCCCTGTCTCTCTCTCTCTCTCTCTCTCTCTCTCTCTCGGTCGAGCTCCCTGTCTCTCTCTCTCTCGATCGATCGAGCTCCCTGTCTCTCTCTCTCTCTCTCGATCGAGCTCCCTGTCTCTCTCGATCGAGCTCCCTGTCTCTCTCGATCGAGCTCCCTGTCTCTCTCACTCTCACTCTCTCTCGATCGTGCTCCCTGTCTCTCTCACTCTCACTCTCTCTCGATCGTGCTCCCTGTCTCTCTCTCTCTCTCGATCAACCTCCCTGTCTCTCTCACTCACTCTCGATCGTGCTCCCTGTCTCTCTCTCACTCTCTCTCTCTCTCGATCGTGCTCCCTGTCTCTCTCTCTCTCGATCGTGCTCCCTGTCTCTCTCTCTCTCGATCGAGCTCCCTGTTTCTCTCACTCTCACTCTCTCTCGATCGTGCTCCCTGTCTCTCTCTCTCTCTCTCGATCGAGCTCCCTGTCTGTCTGTCTCTCTTTCTTTCTCTCTCTCGATCGAGCTCCCTGTCTCTCTCACTCTCTCTCGATCGTGCTCCCTGTCTCTCTCTCTCTCTCTCAATCGAGCTCCCTGTCTCTCTCACTCTCTCTCGATCGTGCTCCCTGTCTCTCTCTCTCCCTCTCTCTCGATCGAGCTCGTCTGTCTGTCTCTCTCTCTCTCTCTCTTTCACTCTCTCGATCGAGCTCCCTGTCTGTCTGTCTCTCTCTCTCTCTTTCTCTCTCTCGATCGAGCTCCCTGTCTCTCTCACTCTCTCTCGATCGTGCTGCCTGTCTCTCTCTCTCTCGATCGTGCTCCCTGTCTCTCTCTCTCTCTCGATCGTGCTCCCTGTCTCTCTCTCTCTCTCTCTCGATCGTGCTCCCTGTCTCTCTCTCTCTCTCTCGATCGTGCTCCCTGTCTCTCTCTCTCCCTCTCTCTCGATCGAGCTCGTCTGTCTGTCTCTCTCTCTCTCTCTCTTTCACTCTCTCGATCGAGCTCCCTGTCTGTCTGTCTCTCTCTCTCTCTTTCTCTCTCTCGATCGAGCTCCCTGTCTCTCTCACTCTCTCTCGATCGTGCTGCCTGTCTCTCTCTCTCTCGATCGTGCTCCCTGTCTCTCTCTCTCTCTCGATCGTGCTCCCTGTCTCTCTCTCTCTCTCTCGATCGTGCTCCCTGTCTCTCTCTCTCTCTCGATCGTGCTCCCTGTCTCTCTCTCTCTCTCGATCGTGCTCCCTGTCTCTCTCTCTCTCTCGATCAAGCTCCCTGTCTCTCTCTCTCTCTCTCGATCGTGCTCCCTGTCTCTCTCTCTCTCGATCGTGCTCCCTGTCTCACTCTCTCTCGATCGTGCTCCCTGTCTCTATCACTCTCTCTCGATCGTGCTCCCTGTCTCTCTCTCTCGATCGAGCTCCCTGTCTCTCACTCTCTCTTGATGGTGCTCCCTGTCTCTCTCTCTCTCTCACTCTCTCTCTCTCTCTCGATCGTGCTCCCTGTCTCTCTCTCTCTCGATCGTGCTCCCTGTCTCTCTCTCTCTCGATCGAGCTCCCTGTCTCTCTCGCTCTCTCGATCGAACTCCCTGTCTGTCTCTCTCTCTCGATCGTGCTCCCTGTCTCTCTCTCTCTCTCGATCGTGCTCCCTGTCTCTCTCTCTCTCTCGATCGTGCTCCCTGTCTCTCTCTCTCTCGATCGTGCTCCCTGTCTCTCTCTCTCTCGATCGTGCTCCCTGTCTCACTCTCGCTCGATCGTGCTCCCTGTCTCTCTCACTCTCTCTCGATCGTGCTCCCTGTCTCTCTCACTCTCTCTCGATCGTGCTCCCTGTCTCTCTCACTCTCTCTCGATCGTGCTCCCTGTCTCTCTCTCTCTCTCTCTCTCGATCGTGCTCCCTGTCTCTCTCTCTCTCGATCGAGCTCCCTGTCTCTCTCACTCTCACTCTCTCTCGATCGAGCTCCCTGTCAGTCTGTCTGTCTCTTTCTCTCTCTCGATCGAGCTCCCTGTCTGTCTGTTTGTCTCTCTCTCTCTTTCTCTCTCTCGATCGAGCTCCCTGTCTCTCTCTCTCTCTCGATCGTGCTCCCTATCTCACTCTCTCTCGATCGTGCTCCCTGTCTCTCTCACTCTCTCTCGATCGAGCTCCCTGTCTCTCTCTCTCTCGATCGTGCTCCCTGTCTCACTCTCTCTCGATCGAGCTCCCTGTCTCTCTCACTCTCACTCTCTCTCTCGATCGTGCTCCCTGTCTCTCTCTCTCTCGATCGTGCTCCCTGTCTCTCTCTCTCTCGATCGTGCTCCCTGTCTCTCTCTCTCTCTCTCGATTGAGCTCCCTGTCTCTCTCATCTCTCTCGATCGTGCTCCCTGTCTCTCTCTCTCTCTCTCGATCGTGCTCCCTGTCTCTCTCTCTCTCGATCGAGCTCCCTGTCTCTCTCACTCTCTCTCGATCGAGCTCCCTGTCAGTCTGTCTGTCTCTCTCTCTTTCTCTCTCTCGATCGAGCTCCCTGTCTGTCTGTCTCTCTCTCTCTCTTTCTCTCTCTCGATCGAGCTCCCTGTCTCTCTCTCTCTCGATCGTGCTCCCTGTCTCACTCTCTCTCGATCGTGCTCCCTGTCTCTCTCACTCTCTCTCGATCGAGCTCCCTGTCTCACTCTCTCTCTCGATCGTGCTCCCTGTCTCTCTCTCTCTCGATCGTGCTCCCTGTCTCTCTCACTCTCTCTCTCTCTCGATTGAGCTCCCTGTCTGTCTGTCTCTCTCTCTCGCTTTCTCTCTCTCGATCGAGCTCCCTGTCTGTCTGTCTCTCTCTCTCTCTTTCTCTCTCTCGATCGAGCTCCCTGTCTCTCTCACTCTCTCTCGATCGTGCTCCCTGTCTCTCTCTCTCTCTCGATCGTGCTCCCTGTCTCTCTCTCTCTCGATCGTACTCCCTGTCTCACTCTCTCTCGATCGTGCTCCCTGTCTCACTCTCTCTCGATCGTGCTTCCTGTCTCACTCTCTCTCGATCGTGCTCCCTGTCTCACTCTCTCTCGATCGTGCTCCCTGTCTCTCTCACTCTCTCTCGATCGTGCTCCCTGTCTCTCTCACTCTCTCTCGATCGTGCTCCCTGTCTCTCTCACTCTCTCTCGATCGTGCTCCCTGTCTCTCTCACTCTCTCTCGATCGTGCTCGCTGTCTCTCTCACTCTCTCTCGATCGTGCTCCCTGTCTCTCTCACTCTCTCTCGATCGTGCTCCCTGTCTCACTCTCTCTCGATCGTGCTCCCTGTCTCACTCTCTCTCGATCGTGCTCCCTGTCTCACTCTCTCTCGATCGTGCTCCCTGTCTCACTCTCTCTCGATCGTGCTCCCTGTCTCACTCTCTCTCGATCGTGCTCCCTGTCTCACTCTCTCTCGATCGTGCTCCCTGTCTCTCTCACTCTCTCTCGATCGTGCTCCCTGTCTCTCTCACTCTCTCTCGATCGTGCTCCCTGTCTCTCTCACTCTCTCTCGATCGTGCTCCCTGTCTCTCTCTCTCTCTCTCTCTCTCTCGATCGAGCTCCCTGTCTCTCTCACTCTCTCTTGATCGTGCTCCCTGTCTCTCTCTCTCTCTCACTCTCACTCTCTCTCGATCGTGCTCCCTGTCTCTCTCTCTCTCGATCGTGCTCCCAGTCTTTCTCTCTCTCTCGATCGTGCTCCCTGTTTCTCTCTCTCTCGATCGTGCTCCCAGTCTTTCTCTCTCTCTCGATCGAGGTCCCTGTTTCTCTCACTCTAGATCGAGCATCGTCTCTCTCACTCTCTCTCGATCGTGCTCCCTGTCTCTCTCTCACTCTCACTCGATCGTGCTCCCTGTCTCTCTCTCTCTCGATCGGGCTCCCTGTTTCTCTCACTCTCGATCGAGCTCCCTGTCTCTCTCACTCTCTCTCGATCGTGCTCCCTGTCTCTCTCTCTCTCTCGATCGTGCTCCCTGTCTCTCTCTCTCTCTCGATCGTGCTCCCTGTCTCTCTCTCTCTCGATCGTGCTCCCTGTCTCTCTCGATCGTGCTCGCTGTCTCACTCTCTCTCGATCGTGCTCCCTGTCTCTCTCTCTCTCTCGATCGTGCTCCCTGTCTCTCTCTCTCTCTCGATCGTGCTCCCTGTCTCTCTCTCACTCTCACTCTCTCTCGATCGTGCTCCCTGTCTCACTCTCTCTCGATCGTGCTCGCTGTCTCACTCTCTCTCGATCGTGCTCGCTGTCTCACTCTCTCTCGATCGTGCTCGCTGTCTCACTCTCTCTCGATCGTGCTCCCTGTCTCACTCTCTCTCGATCGTGCTCCCTGTCTCTCTCTCTCTCGATCGTGCTCCCTGTCTCACTCTCTCTCGATCGTGCTCCCTGTCTCACTCTCTCTCGATCGTGCTCCCTGTCTCACTCTCTCTCGATCGTGCTCCCTGTCTCACTCTCTCTCGATCGTGCTCCCTGTCTCTCTCACTCTCTATCGATCGTGCTCCCTGTCTCACTCTCTCTCGATCGTGCTCGCTGTCTCACTCTCTTTCGATCGTGCTCCCTGTCTCACTCTCTCTCGATCGTGCTCCCTGTCTCACTCTCTCTCGATCGTGCTCCCTGTCTCTCTCTCTCTCGATCGTGCTCCCTGTCTCACTCTCTCTCGATCGTGCTCCCTGTCTCACTCTCTCTCGATCGTGCTCCCTGTCTCACTCTCTCTCGATCGTGCTCGCTGTCTCACTCTCTTTCGATCGTGCTCCCTGTCTCTCTCTCTCTCTCGATCGTGCTCCCTGTCTCACTCTCTCTCGATCGTGCTCCCTGTCTCACTCTCTCTCGATCGTGCTCCCTGTCTCACTCTCTCTCGATCGTGCTCCCTGTCTCACTCTCTCTCGATCGTGCTCCCTGTCTCACTCTCTCTCGATCGTGCTCCCTGTCTCACTCTCTCTCGATCGTGCTCCCTGTCTCACTCTCTCTCGATCGTGCTCCCTGTCTCACTCTCTCTCGATCGTGCTCCCTGTCTCACTCTCTCTCGATCGTGCTCCCTGTCTCACTCTCTCTCGATCGTGCTCCCTGTCTCACTCTCTCTCGATCGTGCTCCCTGTCTCACTCTCTCTCGATCGTGCTCCCTGTCTCACTCTCTCTCGATCGTGCTCCCTGTCTCACTCTCTCTCGATCGTGCTCCCTGTCTCACTCTCTCTCGATCGTGCTCCCTGTCTCACTCTCTCTCGATCGTGCTCCCTGTCTCACTCTCTCTCGATCGTGCTCCCTGTCTCCCTCTCTCTCGATCGTGCTCCCTGTCTCACTCTCTCTCGATCGTGCTCCCTGTCTCACTCTCTCTCGATCGTGCTCCCTGTCTCACTCTCTCTCGATCGTGCTCCCTGTCTCACTCTCTCTCGATCGTGCTCCCTGTCTCTCTCTCTCTCTCGATCGTGCTCCCTGTCTCTCTCTCTCTCTCGATCGTGCTCCCTGTCTCTCTCTCTCTCGATCGTGCTCCCTGTCTCTCTCTCTCTCTCGATCGTGCTCCCTGTCTCTCACTCTCTCTCGATCGTGCTCCCTGTCTCACTCTCTCTCGATCGTGCTCCCTGTCTCACTCTCTCTCGATCGTGCTCCCTGTCTCACTCTCTCTCGATCGTGCTCCCTGTCTCACTCTCTCTCGATCGTGCTCCCTGTCTCACTCTCTCTCGATCGTGCTCCCTGTCTCTCTCTCTCTCTCGATCGTGCTCCCTGTCTCTCTCTCTCTCTCGATCGTGCTCCCTGTCTCTCTCTCTCTCGATCGTGCTCCCTGTCTCTCTCTCTCTCTCGATCGAGCTCCCTGTCTCTCTCTCTCTCTCTCTCTCTCTCTCTCGAGCTCCCTGTCTCTCTCTCTCTCTCTCGATCGAGCTCCCTGTCTCTCTCTCTCTCTCTCTCTCGATCGAGCTCCCTGTCTCTCTCTCTCTCTCACTCGATCGAGCTCCCTGTCTCTCTCTCTCTCTCTCTCTCTCGATCGAGCTCCCTGTCTCTCTCTCTCTCTCGATCGAGCTCCCTGTCTCTCTCTCTCTCTCTCTCTCTCTCGATCGAGCTCCCTGTCTCTCTCTCGATGGAGCTCCCTGTCTCTCTCACTCTCACTCTCACTCGATCGTGCTCCCTGTCTCTCTCTCTCTCTCGATCGAGCTCCATGTCTGTCTGTCTCTCTCTCTCTCTTTCTCTCTCTCGATCGAGCTCCCTGTCTCTCTCATCTCTCTCGATCGTGCTCCCTGTCTCTCTCATCTCTCTCGATCGTGCTCCCTGTCTCTCTCTCCCTCTCGATCGTGCTCCCTGTCTCTCTCTCTCTCGATCGAGCTCCCTGTCTCTCTCACTCTCACTCTCTCTCGATCGAGCTCCCTGTCAGTCTGTCTGTCTCTCTCTCGATCGAGCTCCCTGTCTGTCTGTCTCTCGATCGAGCTCCCTGTCTCTCA